>NC_056747.1:422563969-422851469 GCF_019279795.1 Protopterus annectens | reverse complement strand
ATGTTCAACAAAATGAATTGCACTCATATATAATATGGTATATGTTCATTTTGTCGAATGTATCAAATGAAATAAAAGCCAGCTGTCTATGGATTACTTTTGTTTCTTTATTATTAGTCTTTTGTTGTGTTCATATTTTTCGCTAAAAGCCAGCTTGTCTGATTGAAAATCAGCTTATTGCACATGTAAACTTTTTTCTGTGCAAGATTGCAGTGCAGTGGGAATAAGAGAATTTGCCTTTTCCCCACTGTAGTGCAATACTTATATATGATAATTATATATTGATATATATAATTAAGGGGGGCGTGGGGGTGCAGGGGGGCTTACCCCCCTGCAGATATAAAAGGAATTTATTTTTTATTAATTACCTAACCCTAAGATACACCCACACTTGTAAATAATCCTAAATCTATCCTCTTAACTAATACCTAGGCTAACCCTAAGCCACACTCAGATTCCTACCCAAAATATACCACCACTTACTTTTGTCAGCAAAAGAAGTCGACCAGCCTTGCATTTAGTCCCTCTGATGGTCTACACTTTTCTACCAAAGAAGTGTTCAATAAAATGTAGTGAAACCATATACAATGGATATAAAAAGTGCATACACCTCTGTTAAAATGCCAGGTTTTTGTGATATAAAAAAATGAGATCACAATAAATCATTTCAAAACTTTTCCCACCTTTAACATGACCTATAACCTGTACAGTTCAGTTGAAAAACAAACAAATCTCTTAGGGGAAAAATATAAAAAATAAAAAACATACAATAAGTTGGTTGCATAAGTGTGCGCACCCATAAACTAATACTTTGATGAAGCACCTTTTGATTTAATTATAGCATTCAGTCTTTTTGGGTAGGAGTGTATCAGCATGGCATATCTTGACTTGGCAATATTTGCCTACTCTTCCTTGCAAATGCGCTCCAAATCTGTCAGATTGCGAGGGCATCTCTTGTGCACAGCCCTCTTCAGATCACCCCATAGATTTTCTATTGGAATTAGGTCTGGGCTCTGGCTGGGACATTTCAAAACTTTAATTTTCTTCTGGTGAAGCTATTCTTTTGTTGATTTGGATGTATGCTTGGGGTCATTGCCGTGCTGAAAGGTGAAATTCCTCTTCATCTTCAGCTTTCTAGCAAATGCCTAAAGGTTTTGGGCCAAAAGTGACTGGTATTTGGAACTGTTTGTAATTTCCACCACCTTGACTAAAGCCCCAGTTCCAGCTGAAGAAAAGCAACACTAAAGCATGATACTGCCACCACCATGCTTCACCCTGAGGATGGTGTTCTTTTGGTGATGCAAAGTGTTGTTTTTGTGTCAAACATATCTTTTGAAATTGTGGCCAAAATGTTCAACCTGGTCTCATCAGGCCATAAAAATATTTTTCCACATGCTTTTAGGAGACTTTATGTATTATTTTGCAAACTTTAGCCAGGCCTGGATGTTTTTCTGTTAAGAAAAGGCTTCCATCTTGCAAACCAACCCCATAGGCCAGACATATGGAGAATACGGGAGATTGTTGTCACATGTAGTACACAATCAGCATTTGCCAGAAATTCCTGCAGCTCCTTCAGTGTTGCTGTAGGTCTCTTACAGCCACCCTGACTAGTTTTCATCTTGTCTTTTCATCAATTTTGGGGGGACATCCAGTTCTTTGCAATGTCACTACTGTCCCACACTTTCTCCACTTTTTGATGTCTGTCTTCACTGTGTTCTATGGTATATCCAATGCTGTGGAAATTTTTTGTACCCTTCTCCCGACTGATACCTTTCAGCAGTTCTCTGCAAACCATGGCTTTTGCTGTAGCAGGCAACTGAGTAAATGTCAGGAAAATCCTACTAGGACAGCTGAACTTTATTTGGGGTTAATCAGAGTCTCTTTAATTGATGGCAGGTGTGTACCCAAGAAGACTGAATGCTATAATTAAATCAAAAGGTGCTTCAACAAAGTATTAGTTTAAGGGTGTGTACACTTATGCAACCTGCTTATTGTATGTTTTTTATTTTTTATATTTTCCCCTAACAGATTTGTTTGTTTTTCAATTGAACTGTACAGGTTATAGGTCACATTAAAGGTGGGAAAAGTTTTGAAATGATTTAATGTGGTCTCATTTTTTTATATCACAAAAACCTGGCATTTTAACAGGGGTGTGTGCACTTTTTATATCCATTGTGTATATATCTGTCTATATATATATATATATATATATATATATATATATATATATATATATATGTGTGTGTGTGTGTGTGTGTGTGTGTGTGTGTGTGTGTGTGTGTGCATGCATTTTGGGTTGTGCAGCACCTAACTCCTCAACCTCGCATGTCCAGCTGCTGCTACAAATGAAATGAGCAATAAAGCAGCCCAGTATTTTGCATTGTGTTTTGCTGTTGTTTTACTAATCGACCAGTTGGCAACACATCTCAAATGGTGTGTTACTTATAAATTATGCTATTGTTGTATTCTTGACAGGTTATAGGCAATCATTGAATGTGTAATTGGTCTTCAGGTAAACTGAAATTGTTGTATACAGGTTATAGACAATCACTAAATGGGTAATTGATCTTCAGGTACATATAAATTGCTGTGTGTTAAATCAGTTATGAAGTATGAAAGGGCTTAAACAGAAATGAACAGAAAGTGCATGAAGTCACCAGCGGACCTTATTCAAGTGTGTGTTGGTGGAAGGGATTATTTTAAAAAGTGCATAAACAAGCACTTGAATTCTAGATTTAGATGACAGGAACATTGAAAGGTAAAATGACTGAACCTAGACACAGGTTTTATATATATGAACAAGATAGGATAATTAATGCTTTTGTAGCTACTAAGAAAGATTGGACAACTTATAAGGTGAGAGAGATGAGCTTTGTTGTTTAGCAGATGATGTTTCAGATGATAAAGATGGATCAATCAAATATAATGGATATTAGAACCTATAAACTGTTGTGTCATTTTAAGCAATGTAAACAATTATTCCTTCATTTTGATTTTAACATATATTACAATCCCTGTGCATGGTGCACTTGTTATTTTGGCACTGACTGCTGATTCATCCATCTTATAGTTCTATATTCATACTATGCTAGTCAACTAACCTCATGTCAGGCAATCAGTGCTTAAATTCAGTGTTAATTAACTTGCCATTGTTAAGCATGTAAATCCAAATATCACATTCAACTATTCTATCTAACCTTTATCTCAGGTTTGATTTAAAATGGTTCCCTAAACAAAAACAGTTAAATGCAAAAATTAACTATTTACAGTGTAATTCGAGATCAGGAATTAACTAGCGACCATATTGTTTAATTTCACTTTAAATGTTAACAATTAGACCAGTGACTTCTCACCTTGTATTGCAGTGTTCTTTATTAAATCGGTATTCATCTTATCTAGTTTGTTCCATGTCAACAAGAGCCGCAGTGGTGCAGCGATTAGCATTGTTGCCTCACAGCAACAGGTTCTCTGGCTCGATTCTTGGCTGGAGTGCCATCTGTGTTGAGTCTGCATATCCTCCTTGTGGTCAGGTGAGTTTTTGAAGTCATGCAGGTAGGTGTGTGTGTGTGTGTGTGTGTGTGTGCCTTCTGTAAAGGTTGGGCACTGGGTTGGCAACTCAACACCATGAAAACATCACTAGCAATCAGTCTGTGAACCAGTGATCCACTGTGGTGACCCCTAACCAATAAAGGCCAAAAGACATTGCTGTCCTCTCCAAACTCACTTTCCATTACAGCATCCCATACAGCCCGTGTTTTTACTATGGAGTTCTGTTTATGATCACTAATAGTTTTCAGTTCCATTTCACCTCTTTTATTGATGGCTTATGTTTGGTTTTCGAGTTTTCTAGTTATATCTTTATTAGCCACTATCAACTCTAAATTTACCAATGCTTTCACCTCTTTAGTACATGCTATGTTACAGCAACTCAACAAATGTAACTGTATACTGAGGTGTAATTCTCTTCCAAGTATAAGACATAACATATTCAAATCATTTTTGTAATGAAGCAACAATGTACATTCTCAAAAATTCACCCAAGAACCTTTTTCTGAACCATCGTCTGCCCAACATATGCTTTTTGTCTGTGGGTATATTTTTTAAGTCTCATTGGGTATAGAGATATTTGTGCAGATGTTTCCAAGCAAATATTCAAAATTTTCTTGATTTGGTTGCATATCTAGGTTTAAGACATTTTCCTCCACTGATCATCTGTAGTGTCGTTATTTAATCATGCACTCTATAGTATTTTCAGATTTAATACCATATTGTTTTCTCAAATCTATTGCATGCTGTACTCATTGCTATTTTCTGGTCTGGCCTCAAATATAAAATCTAGTATTTGTTATTTTACAAAATTACTATATAACCTCTGCATATTTTGCTTGTAGTCTGAGTTCAGTAACACAAAATAGTGTAGCTTCATCCCATTTTATAAACTCATCTCCCTTTATCATCCACTTCCAAAAATCTCTGTTCTTTGTTTTTTTCTTCTCCAAGTGCTCATTATGTCTTCTTCTGTGATGGTATAACTTAGTGGTGTTTTTCTATATTCCAAGATCTAACCTATTGGCATTATTCTATTTTTTTTAAGATTTAACTTCTTTTAACATAGACTTGCTTAATACTTTTATGTATATAAGGCTGTGCATAATACTCTTTATATTCCATTCCTAGATCTGTCCAAATGCCCAGGTATGATCCTGTCATTATCTCATTGCCTGTCATGCACTTCCATGTGGACAGATATTCTATGCCCTGAATTAAGTATGTTAATCTAAGCTGCATGGCCTTATAGTATGTCTCCAAATCTAGAAGTTCCAAACTACTTATTCTTTTGTCATTATGAGTTTTTCCCAAAGCATTCTCTCTCTTTTGTTATCACAGAGAAACGCCTTAATTTCCTTTCCTCTTCCATATCTGATGTCTTGGTTGATGCATATAATCGTAACCTACATAAAGAACCAGTAATAAGTCATAATTATTTGATTCTGTTGTCAGTGCCCTTAAATAATTCCAACTTTCAATCTTTTCAGTAATTTCTTCCAATATTTCGTTATCTGCTTGCAAAACATCCCATTTCATCCAAATTTCCAAGTATCTCATTTTGTCATGGCTGCAAAAAGAAGAGGGAAGCAGTTTACAAAGTCATGTGTTGGGGCATAACTCATTAGTATAGTCTTTGTTTTTGCTGCTGTTATAGTATTAAAATATTTCAGTTTATCAACTATGATTTTTATGTCATGTTCCAAATTGGTAAGATACAATAGTATGTCTACAAAAGGGGCTATTTTCACACTAGTATTTTTCCATTTGTTGCAAAATTATGTTAAATTGTCTTATTTCCCTGGCTTATAGCTCTAAATATAAAGCAAAAACTAATGGTGAAAGTGGACATCACTGCCTAGCTCTTCATGTAGGGCTAAATACTTCAGACAGCTCACTACCACATTTCACATTGGCTTGAGCTACTCTTTAGATATTAAATATTAATGCTGTAGAAACTCAAATGTCTCAGAAGATCATTCATAAATTCCCAACTCACTTCATCAAATACTTTTCATCATCCAAGCCTATTAACATTAATATGTTATTATTATCCAGTGCATATTTTTGAATTATAAAATTCTGTTAATGTTGTCAAATGCTTATCTACCTTCTATAAACAATCACTGCTTTAGGTCTGTTATTCTTGGTATTACCTTTGCCATTTGTTTTACCA
The DNA here is from genome assembly GCF_019279795.1 of Protopterus annectens. NCBI lineage: Eukaryota > Metazoa > Chordata > Ceratodontiformes > Protopteridae > Protopterus > Protopterus annectens. The sequence continues at coordinate 422,845,747 of NC_056747.1, read as the reverse complement.
AAATCATCATAAACACCTTATAGTCATAATTCAGAATCAAATGATCTGTATGACCCTGGCTCAAGAGGATATTCCCCCCTCCTTTGGTATAACTACCACTCTTGCTTCTGCCCTAGTCACAGGTATATCTACACCCCAAAATTATTGTTAAAAAGTACTAACCAGACTTTTATTTTCTCCTATTCTTTGTTTTTTCTCACTTCTATCACCACCCAGAGTTTTTCGTACGTTATTGTCTCTCATTGTTTTTTTAATTTCAATCATTGAAGTTTTCAGTGTTTCCTGTAGTGCTCCAGTATCCTGTTACCACCATACAGTCTAAATGAGAGGCTATAACTTCTTGCATAATGCTTTTTGTATCTTGTTAACCTGTGTCGGCAGAATATATAATGGAGACAGAGTAATTCTTACATCCTGCCAGCAACCTCTCACCACTATAAATATTCCCTGCCTGTCTTTCATTTGTTCCTCAATCTTTATCATTTAACCTTTTTAATTAATGTTAAGGCTCCTTTCTTTCACTGTCCTTCTGTTCTAGCAAAGAAGTCCTCCTTCCCACTTTTCTTTACAAGGCTTTCATGTTATTTATGATTCAGGTGTGATTCATGCACCATTATTATCTGTGCATTACTATTGTAAATATAAGTCAGTATCTTCTTATCTGCTTCTGTTTTTTTTTTTTTTGCTTTTAGATTGGTCCATTAACATTACAAACCAATAAATAAAAATGTACCATAGTAAAGCTTATATTGTGTCTGCTTAATATGTATTCCTTGTCTTTCTGTTATATGCTGGTGCTTCATAGACTTTATCACTTTTTTGTGTAATTATATTCACTTCTGTGTAATAATATCCCATGTGAACCTGATATCTTATTAAAACATGAAATTCTCTCCCTACCTAAGAAATAAACAGCATATTAACTGTATACCTATTTTTTGTAGGACATTAGAATTGATGCTGTGTACAAACTGCAGCAAAAAAGCTTCTTCCAATCCTCTCTAATGAGATTCCTTTGGAATGGAGAAAATTGTTGAATAAGTTAGTATCACCAACTAATATTTGTCTGAAAGATCATTCAAAGACATTTTAGTGAACTTACAAAAGCTTTTGAATCCAAAACACTTAACAAGTGCATGATTTTTAGATTTCTGTCAAATGAGGCATGAAAGTAATTTATAGTATTTCACAGAGTACTATAGACTAGCAGATCATTTTAGTTTTCTGAGTCACAGATCTGTTTTTGGCATATGCTATGAAAGTGGTACAAAGGGGATTGCTTTCTATGGAATATATGATGCATAATAAAGCAGTATACACGGAAGTATCATTGGACATTACAGTCAGAAGCACTGTAGCATTTGGAGCAATATGCGTGCAAGTTCTGTTAATGGACTGTCTCCGAAGAAATATGCACATTTTAGGTGAGGCTGACTGTCACACAAAGTTGATCCATGTTGGCTTAATAAATAAATACAACAAATAAATAATACAGGGAACATGACCAAAGGCATTACACTGAGAGAATTTGTAGCTGGAAAAGTAACAGGAAGAAAGTCAATAGGAAACATAGGGTGCCAGGTGATAAACTTGAATCATAGCATTTGTACAAAATACTGGATGCAGGAAGTTAAGAAAGGTCAGTTAAAATGAAGGGAAAGCTTTAGGATGTCTGACAAATTCAAAGAGACAATATCTTGATCATTCTAGAAGTAGTAGGAATGAAACTTACTATATATCTTACTACAATAACTGTTTGTTCATTGATGCCCATGAAAGACAATGGGTAATAATTCCCAAAAATATAATGAATATAGTGTTACTTAGAGGAAACCTTCTCTATCCTGAATAAAAAAAAATCATAGCATTTTGATAGTCTGTTTCCAATGCAACAGAATTTATCAAAGTGTTTCTTGCTTTATTTAAATAAAAACTGAGTACCAACTCATACAAGAAACACAGAGTGAAAATAAAGAGATAAATAGTTAATTCAGATATAGAAACCTTAGTTAAACTAAAACCACATTTCATCTACTTAAACAGAACCTTCAATTGAGATTTAATTCACCAGTCACATGGCAGATTCTAGCAAAAAAGTAAGTAAATAAATAAATAAAAATAAACATTCGCAATTTTTATTTCACAAAAATAAATTTCCTGTATTATAAAGAAACTATCACTGATAAAACAGCAAAACTTAATGCAAGAAAAATTGTAAGTGCTATATAAAAAGTAACAATATTGTCTTTTAAACACAAAAGTGGATGCAGATGCGCAAGAGCTGTTTGAAGGCACATGGCTATTCCTTGAAGTTACAAATAACACAGTATCTTAAAACTAAAGATGTTATTTTTGAGAATATGTTTAAGCAACATTACACAAAACTAAATTAACTTGCTGCTATAATATGAGTAAGTATAAAAGCAGTTTATACCAGCAAAACAATCACAGCATTTAATCCTGGTGTGCAATGAATTGATGCGTAGAGTAATAGATGCATTACAGTCTGTCACATTAACATTCCTTAGCTGCAATAGACAATCCTTTGTGTCTTTAACAAAGACCTGAGTTTTGCCTACTAAAGGATTTAAGGCAAGATTAAAAGTATTAAACTCAGTAAATGTTTAGCTGGTATTGAATGGCCTATAGATACATAATCTAATTATGCACTGCCTGTTACGTTGGAATGTTTTGCTTCTTCTTACAGAATTGATAATTTTCTCCTGCATAAACTCCAGTATGGCACAGACAAATCCATTGCATTTGCTTTAAGGTTTCTGACTAAAGTTGAATATGAGTATGATTTTATAGACAGAAATTACTTTAGTCATGTCTGAGAAGTGAAGAAATGTAACTAGTGCTTTTATGGTAGAAGGTTCCAACTGATTACGGGTCACCCTTCACTGCTACATGTTCTCAGTTCAAGAAAAGATTAATTATGATGTCTTCTCACTGGATGCAACACTAATACCTGTTCATAGGGGGCATATATGACACTGAATATAAGTAATGCAGTAATGCTGATAGCTGTCATGTCTGCTATATGGAAACTCTTAGGAACCAGCAACCATGAATTCAAGTTATGTATATACTACATGTCAGTCGGACTGTATTTATCTCTGATAAATGCTGCTGTACAAAAGGAAACCAGAAATGGCCCAGTACTGTCACAGCATGTGATATAGCTATAGAAGGATGGCCTAGGGCCAATAAATTGTTGCAGTATGTATTTCCTGCTTGAGAACAACTGTGTGTATGTAATGGTGTTTTACTCTGTTACAGGAATCTTGGCCAGAGTACATGTCAGAGCACTGGATATCATGCACTTCACCAAGGTTTGTTTGATGGTCTGATGCTGAGATAGAAACTGAGAAAAGTTATAGGATGTGATATAGGCCACAATACACCATTACTAGCACCTTTTCATCATTGGATATGGCCACCTTTTTCATGCGTACAAAAGTCTTACTGGTACAGAAATACACACACACACACACACACACACACACACACACACACACACACACACACACACACACACACACACATACCCACACACACACACACACACACACACACACACATTTGGGTATAGTCAACAGACATATGCATACAAAATGAGCATGATGGGTACAAAAATCTTAGTTCCATTAGTCCGGTGGCCACTTTTCAGGGGAGATCTAAGGTGGTATTCATATTGACAAGGGGAAATTTGGCCCGGGACCTTCCCCAATTCTTGGTAGTCAGGGGAAGAGTTTGTATGTTACACATCCTGACATCCTTTTTTCCTGTCAAGGCATAGAGGCAGCTAGGAGGAACAGGGAGAAAAGATGTCTGATTCAGCTTTTGCTGAAATTGGAGAGAAAATTATTGAAAATGTAGTTGAAATGGTAGAATTGTTACCACAAGTTTTTTTCTGATGATGTGGGTGCAGACATAGCTCTCAACCTTCCATCTCCAAAATGAGGAACACTTGCCTTCATAATGTGGAACAAATGGGCAAAATGTGGAACACATACTAATGGCTTACTGACAACTTCAACTAGGAAGATCATAGGATGGTTAAAATATGCTGGTTTTACTCATAAAGATGATCCTTTAATGAATTAACATGATTCATTTCTATTTACCATGGATTTCACTTAAAAAAATTCCTAACACTAAATGTGTGACAGACTCTTTCAATGTAGAACTTTGAGGAACTTCGCAGAACATGAACTTTTTAACAACCCAAATGAGGTATGTTCCTCATAATGAGGTACACTTGAGAGGTATGGGTGCAGAGAAAACAGTGCTATTGGAGAAAAAGCAGATTGTAGCTGAAACAGAGATGGATTTGTAGGAAAACTTTCAAAGGAGATTGTTTCTCTGAAAAATGCATAATTACAACTCTCCAATTGTGAGGGTTGCGGGATGATTATTTGAAAGAAATGGTAAACCAAAGTGAACCATAAAATGGAGCAGCAATTTCATGGAGTGACATCATGGAAAAATAGAAGAAGAAAAAGGAAAAGAAAAGACTGTGCAAGAAAAAAAGTTTCAGAGACAAAAACTTATGCACAACCTGTTGGAGAAGAAGGAACAAAGAAGAAAGAAGAAATAAAAGAAAACAAAACAGACGTATACAGTACGTGTGAGCAGTAAAAAAGAAGAAAGTTTGGACAGATATGAGGTTTCGGACTCTGTCATAGCACCTTTGGGTGTCAAAGAAAAAGAGGTAACAGCATTTATCTTAATTAATAAAGAGACTTTTTATGACTTGATATCTGATACTGGGCAGGCCATGACATTTTTTTTGTGTGTATATGAACAAAAGAAAAATATTTATCCATGGTCAGAATATGTGGTTTAAGCTTTTTACAGACAGCCAAAAAAACAGAATAATGATCCAGTTTAGAACAGAATTTGAAGCAAAAGAACTGAAAGAACATTTGTTAACTATATGTAAAAAAAAGTAATGGACACTACAAAAATATATGATGAAAGAGGACTGTGGATTTTGGGGATGGGAATGTGGAGTAATACTGAAAATAAAAAAATTATAATGTTATGCATGTACCTAGTATTATTAATGTTCATAGTAATAGGGGGTTTGTGAAATACAGGAGTCAATCAAAGATTTGTTATTTTTGTGGAAAAAAATTATCATTTAATCAATGAATGTGACAGAAAAGATGTCATTTATGTGGTGGAACAGGGCATAATGCAGAAATATGATTTAAAGTGCAAATAATGTGTCAATACTGGTAATTTATTGCTAGAATGTGAAATGGATGTACAAGAAACTGAAAATGAAGCAGTGGCGGATGGTGACTTCAAATGAACGGGGGGCTGCATGAGACAGCTGAATTTGGCAGCCTATGGGAAGGGGTGTGGCCAATTAGAATGGGGCAGAGCTATGCTCAAAACCACAAAACTGGGACTTTAATTAAATACGTTGCCATGGGTGCCAAACCGTCATTATGAGAGTCCAATCAAGAGAAAATAAGTGGAGAAGAAAAAAAATTATTCAATGCATTGGCTACATGACAGCTTACTTAATATCTAAATGGAAACAAAAAGGTTGTGTGGCATGAAAAAATAAATTAATTTTTAAATACATTACTGGTATGACGGTCGAAATAAAGTATAAAAAAACAAGCAGCACTCAACTCAAACCACTTCTCCTTGCATTGCAGTTCTAATTATAATTTATATTCAGCTTTATAAAAGTGCCAAGTAACATGCTGAAAGTAGCAATCTCTGTGATACTGATTACCTCCACTTGTAAAAGTGTTTCTTTATCCAAAAAAGACCTGCTGCGGTGCTGTCTGACAACAACTATCTACTTGTTTCATGGGGAAAACATGATCAAAGTAAAAAAATGAACAGCAAGCAAGAAACAAGCTCAAGATAAATTGCTTAAAAGATTACTGCACAGGCTATGGACCACACATGATAGATTGGCATTCTGTTTAGTTTACAGGTAAAGCCTGTAAAGATGACTGCAAGTCTCCAACAAATATAATGAGACTCTGAAAATACTGTAATGCTGTCATATGCATTTCAATACCTAACGCTTGTACATTATCTAGCTGTGTAAATATTCTCTGCATGGCAACAACAAAAAGGCTTTCAGTGTTGATAATTCTTTAACAATAAGCTTATTAAAGCTTATTTGCATCTTACAATCCCAGGCAAGCTTACCTGATGGTCATTAAAGCATTGCTACTTAAACACAGAGCAACATGCACTGCAACAACATGCATTTTATGAATAATAAGCATAAATAACATAAATAAACATTCATAGTAAATTGCTATTTGAATTGTATTTGATAGGATGGTTATGTTAGGTTTTTATATATTTTTAAATAAGACATTCCCATGCTGACAGTTTTTATGCGAACACTTTGAATGTTATAAACGTGTAATTTTGCTTTAAAGGCAAGAGCAAAAGTTGATGATTTACTTAACTTAATCCAATTATAACTAATTGTTTTAATTATGTAGCACACATTTAAAAACTAGGTGTAACTACTTGGCTGTTGTCTGAGGAAGTTCTGATATTATCAGAACGAAAAACGCTGGTAGCGTTTAACGTTTATTCGGTTGCTGAATAAAGTGTTTTGGTGCATTACTAGTATCTTGGCTGTGGATAAATTACGTACTGTGACTTATTTTATCACCTGGATTTCTTTTTGTACCATCTTTTGGAGCTGACACTACCAACGACTTTTTCATAGTCCTGACACATTTGTCATACCTCTCAACCAAAGAGCAAGAAATCTGGAAAAAGCCATAAATAGAGGTGGGACGAAGGACCAAAAATAGGGACAATTTTTAAATATTGCTCTTATAAACTTAGAAAGAATAGTAGGTCTTGCATTAGTATGAATTTTCTGAAGGGTATGACATCTGAAACTCAAATGTCTGTCATTATTTTCTAATTCAATCTTTAATGATGTGCCACTAATTTGCCAGAAAACCACAATTTTATGAAAAACAGATCAAAAATGTGATGCAAAAATATGCAATAGCCACACAATACAGCTGTGAATCTGTCAAAAAGGGGACCCTTTTTTAATATTAGCACTGTTAAGTTCAGCAGCTGGCAAAATAAGAGAATCTACATGCATTTCTAAAATAAAAGTAATCTGTAATTCTGATCATTACAATTATTTATTAATTGTAAACCCACCATGTTTCTTCCAAAATTGCCATTTTGTGGAGGGATTATTAGGGGGAAAGCAACATTTTGAGACAAAATTGGGGACAGTTGAGAGGTTTGGATATACCTAATTCTATAAAGCAATTTATTTACACATACCTCTCAACCTCTTAAAGCAGAAAATCTGGACAAGGCCAAATATATTGGGGGAACAAACGAACAGTACTAAAAGTTGCTCTTATATAAACTTAGACAGTTGATAGAACAACAGGTCTTGCTTTAGCATGCATTTTTCTGAAGGGTATGAAGTCTGAAACGCAATGTTAGTCATTATTAAGTGACTTCAATCCAAAATGATTTTCCAGAAAACCACAAATTTTATGAGGAACAAACCACAAATAAGAAGCAAAAATCTATTAATTCTATGAAAATCTGGACCGTTGAGAGGCATAGTTCATCCGGGAGAATTGTGGAGCAGAAATCCTACATGATGGACTGAGCTCCCTAGGTAAGGACAATAAGTACTCCCCCCAAAAAATGAAGATCTAAGAGAAGTGATTGCTTCAATTGGGCTTCATCACCTTCAGTAGCATTCAGACTCTGAAAATATTCAGTAACAAAAAAAGTTTGTGTTTGTAGACAGAGCCCCTCACTGACTCTCTTCAAGAAAAATCTTGAGTGGATGGGAGATCGTAAGTTTACCCCAGGGGTCACATCTGTGTCACTGCTAGACAGGGGCACAGTAAACTAATTCTATTATATAAGGGACCTTCACTGTGTCACTACTAGACAGAGGCACAGTATTCTTGATTTATTCTGTACATTTTTGTACCATTTCATGGGGTGGCAAAAGCCACATCAGTATGGCTAGGCTTACAAATGCCCCAGGGCAGATAGCCTAGTACTATACTATGAAACTATGAAACTATGAAATTGATTTAACTGGTTCCTAATCGAACACATCCAACCAAGAAGTAGGAGGGGGCATACCTGAGCTGATCAGATAATCAATAAACACCTTTCTGATTTATATTAAATTATATTCCTTGTATAATACAAATGTTAGAGGACATTTTAAATGTATTGTTTTGAAAATGTTTCCAGTAAACAATGAAACAAAATGCATGCTCCAGTATTGACAAAACTGCCTAATTCAGAACATTTCCATCATAAAAGTCTACTCAAACTTCTACAATCCACCAGTATCAGTAAATATGCACAATCTCTGCAGAAGTAAAAGTCATCTAACTAATTCCACATTAAAGAGATCTGTAACTAATGAAGAGGTTGCTGCTAGCAAACAACTTTATATTTCAAAGCTTTGTCTACAAATAAAGTGTCTGTTGCCCTTGAGGAATAAATTGCCTATGTTACATTAAAAAATATGCTTGTAATATTGCAATAGGGAATGGATGGCAAACTGATAACATGTTCATAGTTACTAGGTATCTCTGCCAAAGAGGACATTCTCAGGACAGCAGCATCCATTCCCTTTAAAAGTACAACACAGTACATTATCAGCAATGCATCTACATACCGTGGGAGTAAAACCTTCAGCCTTCTGCATTGAAAACAAGTACACTACCTGTTGTGCTATTAACAATGCAAGTAGACTCAGCATAAGCAGCATAAACTTCTCTTCCAGCTCTCAGCTCCTTGTAAAATCCATTCTACAGTCAACTGTATCTCTCAACTTTGCATCACAAGAAATCTGGAAAAAGCCAAAATTTATTGGGGGGGGGGGGCAAAAGCCCCCCAAAAAGACACACATTTTAAACATTGCTTATATAATCTTGGAAAGTTGCTAGAATAAAATGTTATGTTACCACCATGCTTTTCACTGCCAAGTCTTGAACCCAGGCCCCTATATACTGCAGTCAGAGCAACATACCATTATGTCATATAAGCTGTTTCTTGAAAGACACAAAGACTGAAACTTAAATGGCTATCATTTAGTGAATTCAGTTTTCACAATAGCATAGCTCTCAACCTCTTAGCACAAAACAGCTGGACAAAGCCAATAATGGGGGAATATAACCACCAAACATATTCAGTGAATTCAGTTCTCAGTTCTCACCATAACTCTCAACCTCTTAGCACAAAATACCTGGACAAAGCCAATAATGGGAGAATACAGCCCCAAAAATAGGGACAATTTTCAAATATTGATCTTAAAAACTTAGAAAATTGCTAGAATAAAAGGTTTTGTGTAGTGTTACCATATATTTTCTGAAGAACATGAAGTCTGAAATTCAAATGCCTGTCATTTATTACAAAACTCCAGAAAACCACAGATGTTTTGAGGAACAGAACAGATTCAGAACAAATCTGCAGTGCTGGTGGGTAGGGAATTCAGGCTCTTGCTACCTATATCCAAGGTACAGGTTTTGAGCCTGAATAACTCCATAACACACACACACACACACACACACACACACACACACACACACACACACACACACACACACACTGTACCAGCAAGAGCTTGCTCCCGAGCTGCCAGCTCACACAATATATTCCAGAGCCGCCAGTACTACCTTGCAGCAGCAGTCAGTCTGAGAGTCTGTGCATGCTGGGAGACAATCAGAGTGTGTCAAATATGAGCCCAGAGTACTGGGAGCCAATCAGTTGATATGTAGACTGCAAATATCACAGTCCATTTTCCTTGCAGTCTATGTAGTTTGTAACCCCACAGACTTCTGAGTCATCTACACTGATTGCCTTCTTTTTGTAATCAAGACTGGTTAGATGGCAGTCCAGATAGGAAAGCACATAGGAAAGTACACATGTGCAGGACTTGCAGCTAGTTTTCTGTTCTTTTAATTTTACAGCTGGGGGGGGGGGGGCTGCAGTCCAATAGCACGAGCCATGCCTGAAATGAAGTTATACAGGAGAAAGAGAAGGAAGAATTTATTTTTACAAGAAAATGTACAAAAAGATGTAACTTGATAAAAAGGGTGTACATGAAGTTAAAGAAAGAAACAAGGAAAAATATACTGAGGAGACAAGTAATGAAGAAACTGACTGTCATACAGTAAGAAATAAAAATAATTCTATAGGAAAAACAGTTAAAGAAAGGAAAAGAAAATTCAAAATTATAATGCTTGGAGAAAAGAAAGGAAAAATATAAACATTTATTATATTAACTGTTCTTAAAAGTTGAAAATATTAGCTTTAAATGAGAACAGTATGAAAAATCTTAAGAGGAGAATAGGTATATTACAGTGGTGTGCTGCTGTAGATGCAAATATTGTTTTAGAAGATATCAGATTATTAACAGAGGAAAAAAGAACACAAACAACTTTGGAATGGTGCAGTAGTTTGGAACATGGGGAAAGAAACATGCTTGGGCATATGTATATTATGTCAAGAAAATATTACAATATTAGATGTAATCATAGTGGAACTAGGATGAATTGTGGTAATAGACTTGAGATGGAAAATATGTGTATAGAATTATAGCATTATATGCATACGTAACAAAAAAAAGAGAGAGAAACAATGTTTAAAATTATTCTTGATTATGTTTGTGTAAATTTGGATATTATAGTGGTGAATGATTTTAACTGTAATTTAAGAAAAAAAATAATAGCAGTCGGGATGTTAAAATGGTTAAAGAAATTATGAAAAGTGGAAAGTTATATGTATGGGGGTGGCCACAGTTGTGCAGCGGTTAGCGTTGCCACCTCACAGCAAGAGGTTCTCCGGTTCGATCCTCGGCTTGGGTGCCTTCTGTGTGGAGTCTGCATGTTCTCCCTGTGGTCACGTGGGTTTCCTCTGGGTGCTCCGGTTTCCTCCCACATCCCAAAGACATGCTATAGATGGATTGGACAGTGGAAAGTTATATGTATGGGGGTGGCCACAGTGGTGCAGCGGTTAGCGTTGCCACCTCACAGCAAGAGGTTCTCTGGTTCGATCCTCGGCTGGGGTGCCTTCTGTGTGGAGTCTGCATGTTCTCCCTGTGGTCACGTGGGTTTCCTCTGGGTGCTCCGGTTTCCTCCCACATCCCAAAGACATGCTATAGATGAATTGGACACTCTAAATTGGCCCTAGGTGTGACTGCGTGCATGTGTGTGCCTTCTGTGGAAGGCTGGGCGCTGGGCTGGCAACTCGACACTGTAAAACTCCACTGCCAATCATGAGCGGACAGGTGATCTGCTGTGGCAACCCCTAACCGGAAAAAGTGGAAAGAAGAAGAAGAAGGAAAGTTATATGTATGGGAGAATAACCACTGGACCGACAAAAGGAATGATATTAGGACAGAAATTGTTAATACTTTTTAATATTTGATGGTTTAAAAGTTAAAAACAAAGGAATTAAAAATGCTGGATTTTCAGATCAAGTGTCTATATGAGTTAAAATACAGGAAAATGAAGAATATATAAGAATAGGAAAAGGAATAAAGAGAATTACTGAAAATCAATTAAATTTAGAAGATAAAAATGTAAGGAATTATGGAAAAAAATGTACGGTTATGAGAGAGTTTTATGAGATTTGGAGTGTTTGATGGCTTAATTTTAAATATAAATATTTACAAAGTGTTTTAGAATGTATAAGGAAGAAACAAAAAAGAGAGATATAAGATATTAAGTTAAGAAACATTCAGAGACTTGTTAGAGAAGAAAAATTCCATTTATGAAAAAGAAAGAAATATATAAAACGAATCAAATGAAAATTAACAGCTTGTTATATAACCAAAAATATTGTTTACAAGGAAAGAAAGAAGAGGTAGCACCATATTTGAGTAGAAGGAAAAATAATAAGAGAATTAAAAAAATAAGGAAGATAAGCAAATAAAACAGCAAAAAGAAATATACGAAATAATTAAATGTATTGGAATTATTTGTTAGAAGAGAAGAAAACAGAACAAATTTATAAAGGTGAAAAATTAAATAACGAAGATAATGAGTATTTAGAACAAAAAATAATTATGAAATAATTGAATGAAATTCTCAAAGATATTAATATGAATTCTGCAACAGGACTTGATGAAACTGAATATGGTATGTATAAAGAAATGAAGGAGTGGCAAAATCTTTTTTGAAGTTATGAATCAATGGTTAGAAACTGAAATTAAAGAAAAAAGATTTGTACAGGAGTTATAAAATTTATATTTAAAAAGGAAATAAAAACATTGAAGACCTAGAACATTGAGTAATATGGATTATAACATTTTTATGAGAGTAATAACAAAAAGGTTACAAAAATGGATAGAATATAAGACCAACATGTATTTGGAAGAAAAGGAAAAGGAAGTCAAAAGTTATTATGGATAATAAGAAAAATAATTGATGATATAAATAAAAATGTAGAGGCGAAGGTTATGATAGGGGATATTAGTAAAGCCTATGATAATATTCAATATAAATCATGATGGGGAATTTTGCAGGAATATAATGTAAGCAAAAAATATGACAAGTAATAAAATCTGTTTATGAAAGGAACTATGTGAAGCTAAATGTAAATGGCTGGATTAGGGAATAAATAAAAGTAGAATGTGGAATAAAGCAGGGTTGCCCAGCTAGTAGTGTAATTTTCTTATTAGTTATGAATGCAATACTGAAGGAAATTAATAAAATGTCAAGTAGCAGAGGATACAAAATGATGAAGTACAGTTGCCAATAATGTGTAATTATGCGGATGATACTGTATTAATTGTTAAAAATAAAGTATGGATGGAAGAAGTAAATGAAAAATTAAGTATAAATTAAAAAAAATGGTTTAATTATAAATAAAGAGAAAAGTAAAGGAATTGGTTTTGAAGGTATGATAGGCGGTATTGAGTTAAATGAAAAATATATAGATATAGTAGGAATAATATTTGGAAGGAATGAACAACAATGGGATAATGTGCTCAAGAAGTAAAGGATATGTCTATTCTTTGTAAATCATATAGATTTTCATATAGAAAAAAGCACATTTTGAACACCATGGTAAAAGGAAAATTGCTTATGTTGCGAACATCTATATGATTCCTAGTAAGTATGAAAAGGAACTAATGATAATTATATTTTCTTTTATATGGGGCTCTAGATTGAATATAGTCAAGTGATGGATTCTATATATGAAAGAAGAGCAAGGAGGTTTGGATTTAATAAACCCAATAGTACATGGAGTATATTTAATTTTATATAAGGCATAAAAAGGAATTATGAAGGAAAATGAAAACTTGATAGAAATTATACTATATTATAAATACAAAGAATTGTGGGAAGGAATGGAAGTTTAAAAAAAAATAAAAACATTGTGAATGAAGAAACGAAAGAGTACCGAAACAAAATTGTGTTATGGAAAATAATATATGTAAGAAAAATAGAAAGGAATGATACTTAAATATTATGAAAGCATTTTATTGCATTGATCCATCAAAAGATTTAGAAATAAGTAAGAAAAAAACAATAAAAAGATTAAAGAATGCAGTGGTTTTTATGGAGATTGTCTGTTAGAAAATTGCCAGTTAAGGTAAATATGCCATACAAGAAAAAGCAAGATAGAATATGTAATAAATGTGGAGGATTTGAGAGTACTGAGCATATGATTTTGAAATGTGAAAGAGTTAATTTTTGGAAATAAATATGTAAACATACCAGGGTGAAACGTTTGTTAAAATTTGAGCAAATAAATATGGACATAATAGAATTTGGTTATTGTGGTGCACAAAAACATGATTAAGTGATGAAAATGGATAGAGTAATATTTTATATTTCATGGACGATATGGAACAAGAGGCTAAATGAAATTAAATGTAATGGAAAATGGACTTTGACAAAGATTCTGGAGAAAATAATGTTTTGGTTGTGGATAAAAGAGTGGGGGAATGTTTAAATTAAAGTGTATAGTGTATGGAGATTTTTAAATAGATTTAAATAATGTAAATCATGAAAATATGTAAATAAATAATATATATATCAATAAACCCCCCTACTCTTCATTGTTGTGAGTGGGAACCATTTTGGAGGAGCACTTCCTGTTTCCAGTCCAGGTTCAGAGGTGGCTCAGAAAAACAGGGGGGCAGATGGAGAGAGAAGTAGATGATGGAGTAGTGAAAGAAATGAAGGGGAAAGCAAATATTGAGACAGAAGAATGTGTGCAGGATTCTGAGGAAATGTTTCAAAGAAACCTGTTTGATGGAGATCAGTCAGCAAATGATGGATGTATAATTACAAGCTTCCAATGTGGAGGGATGTAGGGTGAATTACTTAAAGAAATGGTGGTGCAGAGTTAGTCAGAAAATGAAGGAGATGTTTCCTGGGGGGGCATTATAGAGAAAATAGAAAAGTAAGATGCAGATACAATCCTGAAGAAGAGTGGTGAGATGGAAAAGAAAACATATGCAGAAAAAGTAAAAAAAAGGCAGAAGTAGAGTAGCAGAAAAGAAGGCAGAAGAAAATGAAAAAATGGAAGTACATGGTAAGGATTCAAAGTAAAGAAGGCAAGAAAATAGAAAGGTGGGTGTAAAAGCATGAGATAAGAACATTTATTCTTATTAACAAAGAGACATTTTGTAACATTATATTTGAGACTGTTTTTTTCAATGCATAATTTTCTTGGAGAATATGCAAAAAGAATGATTGTAACCCATGGAATCTTTATATGATAAAAGCATTTAACAGGGAAAGAAAAAAGATTCATGTACAAGTTTAAACACAGGTAGAAAGAGAGACTTTTAAAAGACATTTTAAAGCTTTGTATAAATACGTACTGGACATTGCAAGAGTTTATGACAAAGGAGGTTTAAGGACTGGTGCCTGGGATTGTAATATTGTGTTAAAAATAGAGGGAGAAAAAATCTACATATACCAAGCATGAGAAATGTGGAGGAGAATAGGTTTGTTGTAAAATAGTAGGGACAACCCAAAACATGTTTTTTTGTGTGAAAAAGAAGGACATTTGATAAGTAACTGTGACAAAAGAAAATGTATATTTATGGGGAAATGGGACATGATTCAAAAAAGTGTGAATTGAACTGTTATAAATGTAACAAAATTGGACATTTATTGATGGATTGCAAAAATGAAAATAGTAAGAAAAAGAAAGAAGAAATTTTAGAAGTAGAAATAGAAGAATAATTAGATGAGAAAAAATAGAGGATATAGAAGAAGTTTCTGAAATAAGTGACAACAAATACATAAACAAGGAGGTAGTAAAAGTGTAAAAGACAGAAAAAAAAATATTTTAAAGGGATAAGTACAAAAGAAAAAAAGAAAGGAAATTAATGAAAAAGAATATATATGGGTTAAAATTGGGGTTTGGTATAATGGTTAAGGTATTTGACTCACAAACACAAAATACAGTGTTTGATTCCCACCTTTGGGAAGGAAATTGTTTAGGCTTACAAGGGCCTGTGAAGAAAGCTAGCCTAGTAATTAGCAATGAACTTATGAAACCATGAATCTAAAGAAAAGGGAAAATGAAAATTTTAGAGTGTGTTCTGTAAATGTGAGTAGTATTAAAATTACAGTAAGAAGAATAGGAATTTTGCAGTGGTGTAATTCATATGATGTAGATGTAAATATTTTAGAAGACACAAGGTTTTTAACAAATGAAGAAAGATTGCAAACAGAGAAACTATGGGGATGAAAGATAATTTGAAATTTGAGAAATGAGAGATGTTCTGGAAGAGCTGTATTTTCTAGAAATACAGTGAAGATATTAAATGTAGCTATAGCAAAAATGGGAAGATTAACCATTGTAGATTTAAAATGGAAAGAACAATTATATATAATTATAACTTTATATGCTTATACTAACTGCAAAGAAAGGAAAGCTTATTTCATCAAATTTTAGACTATGTAGTGATAATTACGTATATAATGACAGGAGACTTTAACTGTGATTTAAAAAAGCAAGTGTAAAAAGAAAGGAAATGATAGAAGAATGTTAGAAATTATAAGATGTGGTAAGTTAAAACTTTGGGACAAAAATTCATGGACTTACAAAATGGGTATTTATAGAACTGAAATAGATTATTTTATAATAGCAGAAGGTTTATTTTGTAATATCGAAGGTTTCGTTATAGGACGAGGGGAGGTAGTTGAAAGGATTTTCTGATCTTCTTGCAATATGGCTGGAGATAAAAGAAAAGGAATATATGAAAACAATCAAAGGAATAAAAAGGATAAATGAGAAAGCATGAAATGAAGGAAAGAGGTTAGTAATACATTTATGGAAAGCTCATATTACTATGAGAACATTTTATAAAAATTGGTCTGAATGGTGGATGATATTTAAGGAAAATATATAAAAAAAATTTTATAGTGGCAATATGATGTGAGAAAAGTAGAGAAAGAAAATATAAAAGAACATATAGTGATGTATTGGAAGATTTAGAACATAATGATAGAAAGTACTTTGACAAAGAAAAGGAATGTTATGAAAAACATCAAGAAAAAATACAAGAATTGTTATATAACCAACGACATTTTTTACAAGGAAAAAGAGAAGTTGTTTCACATTACTTAAGCAGATTAGAAATGGAAGATGGTAGTGTAATGAGAGAAATAAAAAATATAAAAGGAGAAATAGAACACAGAAAAAGATTATGAATAGTTTAGTACAATATGTGGAAGAAACATTTAAAGAAAAAAAGAAGGTAGTGAAAAAACCATGGAGAATAAAACTTTAACAGAAAAAGAGAAAAAAGAATTGGAAAGGAGATTTCTTTAGATGAGCTAGATAAAGTATTAGGACAAGTAAATATAGATTCAGCTTCAGATCCAGATGGAATAGGGTATGAAATATATATAAAATTAAGGGAATGGCAAAACATTTGTTTTTAGAGATGTTGAATGAATGGTTAAATGAAGGTTTTATGTGTAAAGAATAATGTAGTGGAATACTTAAATTCATATGGAAGAAGGAAGATAGAAAATAATTAAAAAAACTGGAGACCAATAGTATAGAATAATAATAATTATAAGATTTTTATGAAAATAATACAAAAGAGATTTGAAACTAAAATGGAAAATATTATGGAAGATAGCATATATAGTGTAAAAGGGAAGGGTTGTCAAGAATTATTAATGATAGAGAAATTGTGGATGATATGAGCAGAAGAGAAGAAGTGAAAATGATGATAGGAGATCTTAATAAGGCATTAGACACAATTGGACATGAAATTTCATGGGTAATAATGAAAGAATGTAAAAGTGAGAAAGGTATGAAATTATGTATGTCAGCATATAGCAATAATAAAGTAAAAATACTTGTAAATGGCTGGTTAAACCAAGAGGTAGATATGAAGAGTTGTGTAAGAAATGGATGTCCTATGAGTTGTACACTCTTTGCATTAGTTATGAATGTGATAGTATTTGAAATAAATTACAAAATGAAGAAGGTGGGGTATATAACACCTGAAGGGTTAAGAATTCCTGTTCTGTTAACATATGCATATGACATTATAATAATTGCAAACAACAACATTTGGATAAAAGAAGTAATAGTTTACACAAATGAGTGCATAGAGATGATAGGGATGGCTTTAAATAAAGAGAAAAGTAAAGGTTTAGGCAATGTAGTAAAGATTGGGGGTATATATTTTACAAATTTCAGAATAAAGATGCAAGTAGAATTCAGTGAGAAAAAAAAACAACAGAATAAATTAAGCAAACGTGCCTTTTCTGGAGAACATATATTATCATTCAGAAAAAAGGCTTATTTGATAAATTCAGTATTGATGGGAAAATAGCATACTTAGCAAGTGTATTTATGCTGCCAACAGCATTTGAAAAGGAATGATTGCAGATATTTTTTTCATTTATATAGGTTCTAGATTAAACCCAGTAAAAAGAGGAGTTTTCTATAAATAAAGGAGGAGAAGATTTAGGGGGTAATAAACCCAATGGTATGTGCTGCTTCATTATATTTGTACAAAGTGCTAAAGTAGATGAATGAAAATGATGAGAGAGTACTAGTAAAATAGTATAAATAGAAGTATGATAAATGCGGGGGTATAGTAAAAAGAGAGAAAAAAAGAGTATATAATGAAGAAATTTAAGAAAAAAATATTTTTGTGGAAAACAAAAATTGATGATATAGAAAAAGATAGAAGGGTATGGGATAAGAATGTAATGATAAAACACTACTATGTAAAACCACAGAAAAATCTAACAGATGAAAATAATTAAAGCTATATAAAGTAAGAAGTAAATGGTATAATTAGAAAGTAGAATATCAAGATTTTTTGTGAAGACTGGTAACAGATAAATTTCCAGTAAAAGGAAATATACCATATAAAAAGAAAAGTGGTAGACTATGTTTACATTGTTAATAAGAAGACCCCCCTGAACATGCATTTTTGAAATGTAAATGAAAAAGACATTGGGAAACTATGTAAAGAAGATTGTTTTGAAGATATAAAAGAAGTGGATAAAATGAACATGGATATGATTGCATATATATATTATGAGAATAGAAGTAAAGAATATGTCAAAAGAGTAGATAAAAAGTTATTTTAGCTTATATGGAATGAAAGAATAAATGAAATTATGTTTAATGGTAAATAGATATTAGCAACAATATTAAGTAAAATTAGATGGTGGTTACAGAAAAAGGAGTAGGAGTCTAATAAAGATGAACATTTAACATGATTGTAAAGGAAATTATGAATACTTGTAAACAGATTTTGTTTACATATTTGTACATATGTGTTTATACATATGTAAATATTTTGTAAATAAGAGTTATTTTTGTATACAAATAAAGAACCCCTACTCTTTGAAGGAGAGGAAGTGAAACACTCTCTAGAGCTGCTAGGTGGTTCCTGGAAGGCAGCTACTGCAGTTCCTGGAATCCCATGATGGAGGAAAGTGCAGCAGAGAAGGAAAATGAGATGAAATAATTGTTCTAAAGAAAGAAAATGGAGGACTTCAGACAGAAGTGCTAATAAATTTGATAAACCTGACAGAGCCCACGGAAGGAGAAGTGAAATGGTGGAAAGAGTATTACAGGAGGAAGAAATTGAGGGATTGGAAACACAAATAACAGTTGAAGGGAAAACAATGGAGGTATTCTTGGTTGGTGGAGTAGACAATTTTCAGGATTTACTTCTGCAACAGGATTTTCTTAGAAGAAAGAAGTAATGCAGATCCAGCAAGGCAAGGAGGAATGGAAGAAGGAACTGAGAGGGAATAGACAGTTGTAGTTTCTCAATAACCACAGAGAAGATGACTAGTAAGAATAAAAAGAAAAAGTGGCGGGAGTGTGAAAACGTTTGACATTATGGATAGTATTATTTTGCCATTAGGATTTTACATTAAAGACACAAGAGCATTAATTTGTTTGGGGGCTGAATTTTTTAAGTGACATTTGAAAGCTTTAACTGGCTGGAACAATTTATGGTTGAGACTGAAAAAAGAAATGCAGTACCACCATCGAAAGAGTATTTATTTCAGAGCTTGGGACTACAATTAAAAAAAGAAAATGTGCAGTTTAGGACTTCAGATATGGATTAGCATGAGTTAATTTTTTTTTTTACTTTCATTATGTAGTAAAGTACATGAAGTTAAAAAAATATGTAATGAAAGAAATATATGGACTTGGCACTGGGAAGTGTGCAAAACAATGGATGGTAAGGATGGGAAAATTTCAGCATTTTTCAAATACAGTAATTTTAAATGTTGAGAGAGGATTTGTTGGGTACAAAAGCTTATTTCTATCAGGATGGAATTATTTAGTATAAGAGTGTAACCAATGAAGGTGTGCCCAATGCAGGGAGAGGAGCTATACAGTAAACATTGTAAGCCTTTGTGTAGAAAATTTAAAGATTTTGGGCACTCCTGATTTGAGTGCTCCATTTCAGAAAAGGAAAGAGTAGATGCAGAGGAAAACACAGAAAAAAGACAAACAGTATAAAATACTGCTATAGAAGATGTTGAAAGAGAAGGTGGTATGGGTGAGGGAATACTGAAGAAAGGCTAAACAATGAAGAGAAGTTAGAGAATAAATAGCTCAAAGCAAGGTTTTTAGTATATAGGAATACAACAGATTTTCAGTTTTAGAAAGTGAAGAGAAAGAAGAGGGAGAAATGTAGACTGGAGAAGAATGAGCTATTGAAAATTCAATTGGTGGGAGACTTAGGAGTAGGAAAAAAAGATCTGGGAGTAAAAACTTACAAAAAAGGAAAAGGATGATAGAACATTTTAGCATTAAATGTGAATACCATTAAAATGACATATGAGGTTTGGTGGTGGTGGAACAGTGTAGAAAATAAAAATGGATGGCTTTTGCTTATTAGAGATCAGATGTAACAAAGAAAAAGGGAAAGAATAAAGGCAGTATGACAGGCCAAATTGTTTGGTTGTTAGGAAATGAGACACTCTGGAATATGAATTTTTATAAAAACTGAAAAAATAATAATTTTAGATGTAACAATAATAATGCCAGCAAGGGTACTGATATGTGATATGAGACTGACACAAAAAATGTATAAGACTAATAGTGATTTATGCATATAGTAATATGACACAGAGAAGATAGTTGTTTAAAAAAATGTGTTAGTAAATATGTTATTAGTGATGGCAGGAGATTTTAACTGTAACTTGAGTAAAGAAAAGGGAAAAATAACACAGGATATTAGGATGTTAAGGGAATTAATAAAATGTGGAAATTTAAAAGTAGGAAAGAATACAGAATGGATATACAAAAGGGGGATTTGTAAGACTGAAATTGATTATATAGTTTAATGTAAAGACATGAAAGAAATAATGGGGAGTATAGATGTCAGAGTTTTCAGATCATAGAGCAGTATGGGCTCCAGTAGGGGAAGGCAGTGAAATGGAATACTGTTGTAAGCTCGTAGACCAAAAGGTCATGGTAGCATTACTGCAATGCAGTCTGGCAGATTGGCAGATAGCTTTATTTGTTGAAGCAGAAAACAGGGCAGCTGTCAACATCCATACCACTCTGCTGGCCCTGATTTTGCCACATAGTTTTGCTCAGTGTATCATAAAATGATGCAAAACTCATTCTAGTAATGTTAACTGAGCAAAGCAGGACATATATCCAACTTTATGTTCATACCTCTCTCCAAGGGTGCAGTGTTAAAGCACATATTATGCCACAAAGGTCTGCAGGTTTAGTGTATTTTTAAATTACTAAACCTACAAACTCAGTGGCATAATATATGGGCATCACTCCAACCTTGGGGAGAGGTATGAACATAAAGTTGATATCGGTCCTACTTTCTGCTTTAGCAAAAAAGCTGAAACAGCTTTTTGCATTCTGGCTAAATGTCAGATTGTATTGCAGTAACGCTGTTTGCAACCTTTTAGTCTGCGGGCTTACAACAGTATTACCAGTAAAATAATAAGGGAGGGAAAAGGGTTAAAGAGATTAACTACAGAGTTTAATAAGGAGGAAGAAATGACAAGGAAGACATATTGGGGAAAGATCTGATAATAATGAGATAATTTTATAAATATTGGACACAATGCAAAAAGCTGTTTCAGCTTTTTTGCTGAAGCAGAAAGCAGGACAGCTATCAACTTTATGTTCATACCTCTCCCCAAGGTTGGAGTGATTCCCATATATTATGCCACTGAGTTCTGCAGGGTAGTATATAAAAGTGTAGAAGTATAACAATATATTTAGAAGAGTAGAGGAAAAAGTAGAACTAATGATGTGTGGGCAATTTGTTTTCTGAAAGGAAAGAAAAAAAGAAGTTTCTCCTTATTTAGGAAAAGAAGTAAAATGAGTGAAGCAAGGATGGATGCTAGCTTAGATGGCAAAAGAAATATACAATACAAACAAGAAGGTATTATGGAGGTGGTAGAAAAGCTTGTAAAGAAAATGTATGAGAGAATGGATGGACAAGAAAAATGGAATGTGAAAAAATATCTGAAAAAGTAAGGATTTTTTAGAAAATGATATAACAATAGAAGAAATATAGAAGATGATAAAACAAGATATGAATGAATCAGCACCAGGATTAGATGGTATAAGTTATTAGTATCTTAAGGAAATGAGTAAAGACAAAAGAGAATCTTTTAAAAAATGAATGGATGAAGGAAGGTGGAATGGAAGTAGACATATGTGGAGGAATAATAAAATGCATATGGAAATTGGATGAAAGAAAACAAAAAATGAAGGTCCATAACACTAGGGAATACTGACTGTAAAATATTTATGAAAATACTACAAAAAAGGATGGAGAAAGAGAGGTAGTAGGAGAAAGGATTGTATGGTATAAAAGTAACAGAGGTGAAAGAAATGTTAAATATAGTGCAGGAAGTAATAGAGATGATACTGAAAGAAAATAAAGAAGTAAGACTGAGCATGTGACATAACTAAAGCAATTGATATATTGAGCTGTGAAGGAATGTGACAGATTTTAGAAGCATATGGCTTAGGAGAAAAATTATTAATGCAATAAAGATATGTTATGACAATTCATGGGTACAAGTTATGATAACTAGATGGTTGGAAAAAAATAAGAACTAAGAGAAGAGTAAAACAAGGATGCCCAATGAGTATGTGCTTATTTGTACTGGTAATGAATGCAGTAGGACAGACATGTATGCATGAAATCAGAGAGGCAAGTTGTGAGATAGTAGGAAATATATTACCAATATGTATGAAATATGCAGATGATTTAGTTTTATTAACAAAAAACAAAGAATGGATAAGTGAGATTGTAATAAGGATCTAAAAGCTGGTGAAAAGAGCTGGTCTGCAGTTAAACTAAATGAAATGGCAGGGTCTTGGTAAGATGAAAAAAATATATAGAATATATTTCACAAGAAAGGAAATAAAGGTTTTTGGGAGTGACATTTGGTGAGTATAAAAGTGCAGTAAGTCAAAGAGAAATACTGTAAGAAACAAAAAAAAATGTTAGCTTGGTGGAAAAAATTTGAATTTATCATTTCAGAAAAATTCATATAAGCTGAATATGTATGTATTAGGAAATATATTTAGGGGAATATATCTATCTATATATATGGGTCTACTTGAAAAGACCGAAATACCACTTAACTGAATCTGAAATAACTGAGACAAAAACACCAAAGTTGTAAAACACAGAGACGTCATATGAATGAATTGTTTAACAGGGAAATGAAACACTTGGCCAGCAGCAAAAAATTTTACAGAAAGCATTATATCAAACCCACACTGAAACCACACTACAGTGGCAAAAAGGGCAAAGTTCCCACTGTTGGCCAACCATTCAATTTCCCTGTAAAACCATTCATTTAACCTCTCAGTGTTGTGCAACTTTGGTGTTTTTCTCTTGGTTATTTCGGATTCTGGTAAGTGGTATTTCTTTTCAATTAGACCCCCCCACACACATATATATCTTACTCAAATGGAAAAAGAGTTATTAGAGATTTTTAGGTTCATTTGTAGCTCAAGGCTGAGCTCGATGAAAAGATGGATAATTTATAATAAGAGGGAAGCTGGTTTGAATTAAAAATAAATCAGTGGTTCATTTAGCATCTGTGCATTTATTTGGAGTAATGAAAAAGGTCAAAGAACGATAAAAATAAATCACTGTTAAGGTGCTGTATAAAAAATATAAAAATGTATGGCAAGAAAACCAGGGGAAAAAAGAGACATGGTCGAAGAAAAAGAATATGACAATAAAAAAAAATCATGGAGGTTTAAAATAAGTGAGATTAATGGGAAAGTAAAAGAGTGATATAATATGATTTTAGAAAAAAATAGTTTAGCTAGGGAAGGAATTAAAAGAAGAGGAAAAAAAGGCAATAAAAGATGAAAAAGGTTTGACATTTTTTATGAAGCAGAAGATTTTTGTGGAGAATTTTACTAGACAAGTTACTAGTGAAATGAATATGAAATATAAAGTGATGGAGGAAAGAAAGTGTGTTGACTATAGTGGAAAAGAAAACATTGTTTTTTTGGCTTGCAAAATGATTAAAGCATTTTGAGAAAAGTTTACAAATTAATGTAGATGTGAAGGATTTAAATGTATAAATATGAATATCATATTATATGGGAAGTATGCTAAAATAAAGAAATGTGATAGTGACAAAAGGAATAAAATACTGCTGTTACAATATAGGTATCACAGGAAAGGATGTGAGAATTTGTTATATTACAAGAAAATGGAAGAGGATGATGTATTAACTAAAATAAGAAGATGGTTGGGGAAGAAAGGTGGGGGTCAGAGGGTAAAAATGAAAGAAAAAACAGTGAAAGAAATAGAATTGTTTAGTTCTTTTCTGTTGATAACTTGTAAATTTTTAGTGTGAACATAAAAAATACCATGTAAATAATTGATCTTTGAAGTATTTTTATCTGGTATAAAATGTTTGTATATGTTAATAAAGTACTCCCTACTTTTGGAACTGCTAGGTGGTGCCAGAGGGCAACTAATTCAGCAAGGAAGAGTTCTGTGATGGAGGGGAGAATGGAAAATGCTGACATTACATTGTGGTAAGAAAATATAGCAAGTTTTGAGATAGTAGATCCTGAACACGTCTTGGTGACAACACTGCAAGAAGGAGCTTTAGATGCACCTGTCTTGATGAATTTAATGAACCAGAGTGATTTAGAAAACAGCACTGGGGGAGTGGCCATGATGCTGACAGGCTAACAGTGCAGTTTTCTTGATCTGCTACTCTATTTCTATTTCTGACAGGACATTTTATTTTTATAATATTATAAACCAGTTTTTGAACAAAATCAGTTACCTGATACTACATAGAAGGATATTATCTAAAAGTTTTCTAAATATTTATTTTTTTTTTGTCAAATTATTAATTTGAAAGGTCTGTACCATTAGCTGTGAAATGAGTCAGTCAAAGAAAGTCTCTCAAGACTTAACTTTAAAGAAAGAACTCCAATGTGTTCTTTTTAATGTACAAGAACTTTATTGAACAAAATGGATAAACTTAACAGCTTTAAAGAAAAATGTACCAAACAGATGGAACAGATACACAAGATTTTAAAACAACAGAAATCTCAGATATCTGGAATGGAAGATCCTCTTAATGACATAGAAGATAGAGTATGTGAAGATGAAAACAGCATTGATTTGACAGAATACCTTATTCGTAAACAAAATTGATGACTTGGAGAATAGATCCAGGAGAAATAACATTCATAGTTTTGGACTGCCTGAAAAAATAGGAGATAATATGGTCAACATTCTTACTGCCTGGCTTCCTAAGATTCTATCTCATGTGGTATAAAAGGAGCACACAGGTTTCTAGTTTCTGCTTCATCAAAAACTAAATGTTCACTGAGATCAGTTATTAACAGCCTAGTCCAGATCTCCTATTAAACTGGATGACACTAATAAATTTGATAATGACTATTCCAATGCTGTGATGACCAAAGGAAAATGTTTTTGCCTCTTATAAATTAAGATGCATTTGCTTTTTCCTGACAGGCTCAAAATATTTCTTCTGGATGAAATTAGACACTTTGAAGACCTAGTCTCTGCACTGTCATTTTTAAAAAACAAAAAAAATTATAGACCAAATTGAAGATATGGACTGGAACAATAGTACTTTGAAGAGGCAAGCAGAAGGAAATACCAGGAAATTCAATGAGAAGAAAAAGAAACTAAACTTAGCTGTAGTATAATATTGATGTTAACTGTTTTAATGACAAAATTATTTTTCCATGACAAAGTTTACCAATTCAGTTACTGGAGATATAGGTGAAAGGAAGGAAACAAAGATTAACTTCCCTGTAATGTAAATAATTGTCATTTTTTCTTTTCCTATATGTATTGCTAAGCTAATATTCTATATTTTATTTTCCATATTAAATATATGCCTTAGCTTAATAAGTATTAAAAGATTAACTCTCTAATAATAAGCTTTCTTTACATATATACATCCTGGTTTCTTTTCTTCATATATGTGCCACATAAATCCTAACGTGATAGCTCATGATAACATAACATAATAGAAAGTTGTTCTCAGTACATTAGATAAGCGTGTTGTGATTGGACTGAATGTTTATGGTGTTTTTATCTTTTAACTCTTAAATCAGTTGTCATGGTTGATTGGAATATGTGAGGTGCTGTATGTATGAGATTTGGATTTGCTTTCTCTAAGAAGTATGTGACTGTTATGTTGTTTATGAGTGCTTCTTTACTAATATGGTGATAAAATGGTTGGTGTATGCAGTGTGTATGAAACTGTTTTCTTTTTCCCTATTTTTTCTTTATTTTTTTTCTTATATAGTCTTATCTGTGATGTTTTGCCCCAGTTTATTTGTTGGGGATGGGTTAGGAGAGGAGAAATATAGTAGTGAAGACAATTTCTTTGTTTTAACACTGGGGTTTTAGTTTGAAACCTGTCAGTTATTCTGTTGTTCTCCCCTCCCCTGCTAGGATAGATATACAATAAAATAGAGAGTGTGTGTACCAAATAGCTATAACAAAAAATAAAATGATAACAAGAAATGTTACAGCATAAGTTGTTAAATAGCAGGGAACAGGTTGGTTTTAGCCACATATACAGCCTTTGTCGGTGTAACATGAATGAATGTTGTTTACTGACAGTGGTATTTCCTTGTGTGTGTGTGTGTGTAAGAAATACTAGATAAAATGTTGTTTTATGCTTGATTTTAACACACAAATTAAGTGCAAAATAGTAATGCATTAATTAACTTGCACTCTCTGTTACATTTACCCCAGAATTACTGTTTTTACACTTGTAAAACGTGTATATCTCTCTTTAAGTTATATAATGCATTTTATAGTGCTGTAGCACCATATACAATGCAGAATTCATTTCTTCAATTCAACTTTTATCCTAAAATATTATATTATTCAAATTGCATTCTGTTCTATTAAAGAAGGGAGGATTATTTTTTTTATGTCTGTTGATGTCATCCCCTTGCTTGGTTAACTTGTTCTGCATATGTGGGAAATAAATATGTATATGTTTATGACAGTGGTTGTGGTGAAGATCTGTGTTGGTTTCTGTGTGGAAGTGCTTTTTTGAGCAGGAAGTGAGGAGTTCATATTCATGGCAGTATTAGAAGCTCATGCTCTGAAAGTTAATTCAAAGTCTGATGCATAGTAGAGGGACTAATATGAAAGTAATAGCATGTTTTCCACCAAATCAGACAAAATTACACAGTCAGTTTGATAAGCTGTGAATTTATGTATCTCTTAAAAAGACCATAGCGGGTATGTTGCCAATCATATGTTAACCCTCCATACAAATAAAATTCTGGGAACATATTATAAGCTACTTTAGACATCTTAGTTGTTATTTTATTATTTTATATATCATAGTATGCTCTAGTGAATATATCCTATTTATAGAAGAGATACATTTTGAAAGATAATTGTATATGCAAGTCCTCACAAATAGACAAAGTTTTTTTAGAGAAGTTTACTTGTTCTTTGAAATATGTGTCTGCCATAATATTGAAGAATGTACAGTCTTGTAGTCAGAATCGAGTTTAAATAGTCACATTATTAATAATGTATAATAGCATATTAGTAATCTAGCATAATTGTTATAAACAATGTTATATGTATCGTCTTTTATCTGTGTTGATCTCATTTTTTCTCAGAACTAAAAGAAATGATTTGATTTATTATAATACTGTATAGGATCTTATGAACAGAATAGAGCCAAATGACTACAAGATCTACTATACTTTACAGTTAATGTTGTGAAATAAACTAAAACTTTCATATATCATAACTTCAGAAGTAGTAGAGTGATGCTAGAGACTTATTTGTAGATAGGTGGTAATTTTTGAATAGGATTGCTATTCAAACCTGGAGTTTTAAACTCCATTGGGGAGATGGGAAAGAATAGAGCATGTATAGCAGTTTACAAATTAATTCTTTTTTTTTTGGCATTTACTATTCTTGATAGAAAGTTTACAGTTAACAATTTCAGTTATCTTATATCTATAAGCAAACAGTTCACTAGATATAGTAATAGTTTTTCAGTACCATATTATTTACAAATATATGAGGGTATTATATGTAATAGTTATTTTTTCCTATTTTTTAGTATGGCCAACTTGAAATGCATATCAGTTAGTATCAATGGATTAAATAATGGTTGTAAAAGGGGTAGTTTATACATTTTTTTAAATATTTCATTCCCAAATTATCTTTTTTACAGGAAGCATATTTAATAAAAGAAGATTTGGACAGACTTAATACTAAACACTAGTCTGTATTGACTAACTCTCATTATAAACAAAACAGAACAGGGGTGGCTATTTTATGAAAAAATTCTTTACCTCTACCTAAAATCCTGAATACATTTAGTGATTAAAAGATATGCTTTGTTCAGAGACTTTAGATATTCAAAGGAAACGATACACTTTTATTAAGGTTAATTGGATAACTGGATTTGGAATACAAACAGTTAACAGTTGGGGAAATAATACGAATATCAAAGGAAACATTTTCACAGGTGAATTTAATTGTATTTTATCTGACAAGGATACCACATTAGCTGCCAAAGGAAGAAACCTGCCTCAGTCAAAGCTTTGATGGAGTTCACTGACCTATATAATATGAGAGATATAAATGAGTTTCAGTACCTGACTCTCTCCTCGTTATACATTTCTCACTCAGGCATAGGACGTAATCATGAATAGATGGAGTATATGTGTCAAATTAGATCACTAGTAGAATAGATAACATTAAAGTAGTCTCTTGCCCACTGTCAGATCATATTGCAATAACATTTGAAGTTATATTGAATTCTAGCAATAACATTCCAATTAAAAGGATTTCTGCATATATAATCTATATGAAAGACATTAATGAGTTCTTTAATACAGAAATTCAAACTTTTATTGAAATTAGTTATACAGGTAACACCTCAGAGATTTTTGTATGGGACCCTTTAAAAGCATACCTTTTTTGGCAAATATTGCAAGTTGGTATGTGCAAAAAAAAAAAAAAAAAAAAAAAAAAACAATGAGACAAAGAATTGATAGATTTACAGGAGAAAATTGATAAATTAAAATTAGGTAGTCAAAAAGAAAATAGAGAAATAAATAGCTTAAATGTTTAGAATTTTTATGACATAAAACTATGATAAATTTAGAAAAGATTAAAATAACGTAATTATTCCATAATTCCTAAATCCATGCATAAATTGGCTGCTAGAACAAAAATGATTGTTAAATCTAACCAAATCAAAGAATTATGCCCCTCTAGTAGTAAAAAGGTTACTGAAATGGAAGATATTTTGGATGTTTTCAGGTCTCATTTTAATAAGATTAATCAAGACAAACCAACAACGGATACACAAGCTCTAATTAAAACATTTATAAAAAAATATACTGAAAATAGACTGTCAGAAAATCAAATAAAAATTGACAAGCCTACATCAATGTCTGAACTCAAAAGTCAAATTAATCAATTAAAACTCAATAAGGCATCTGGAAATGATGATATAATACTTGAACTATGCAAAATGATGATTAAGGATGCTTTGAGTATTTTACTAGAGGTATTTTCAATAGTTAAAGGATGAACAAAGGTACCACCATCCTGGAACAACACCCTAATATCCCCAATTTTAAAACCTGACAAGGACTTAACAAAATATTCTTCATTTTAGACCAATTTCATTATTAAATGTAGATTATAAAATATCCATGGCAATCTATGCCTCTATAATAAAACAATTTCCTCCACTGTTGATAAAAAATGAACAAGAACACCAATGATAACATCAAGAGAATACTATCAATAACTGATTATACTAATAATTAAAAAAAAACTAATTTTGGTTAGCCTGGATATCAATAGTGCATTTGATTTAGTTAATCAAGAATACTTAGTATTGGAGGAATGTAATTTTTAAATAATGTCTTACAATTAATTAAACTTCTCTATGAAAACTCCTTTGTATACGTTAAGATAGGCTCATGTACTTCCCAATCAATCATGATTACTAAAGTTACTAAACAGGCTTGTCTCTTTTCCCCATTGCTTTTTACTGTAGTTATGGAACCTTTTGCAAATTGTGTAAGATCAAATAAAAACATCAGAGGCATACTAATAAATAATGATGTAATCCCCAAAATACAATTCTTTGCAGATGATATCCTATTAACTTTGACTGATTGCAATTCTTCTCTTATTGCATTATTCCAAGCAATAGAAATATTCCAGAAGAAATTGGGACTAAGTTTTAATGAGAATAAGACTAAAATACTACCTGTTAATTATATTAATAAAATGCATTAGTAATTACATAAATACATTGTGGAAGATGGTAAAATCACTTACTTAGGGATAATCTTGTCTGATAATATTAAAGCTATATCAATCCTTAATTCTTACAACAATTTAAATTCCATAAAACAAAATCTTAATAAATGGAATACATTTACTCACTATGGAAGAGAGACTCTCCTTAAAATGATTATCCTTCCTAAAATTCTACATATAATACAAAATGTATCTCTCTCACTCCACCCTATAGATATATATATGTAGATATATATATATATATATATATATATATATATATATATATATATATATATATAGATAAGTATAATTCTTTGTTT
Organism: Protopterus annectens; assembly: GCF_019279795.1. Taxonomy (NCBI): domain Eukaryota; kingdom Metazoa; phylum Chordata; order Ceratodontiformes; family Protopteridae; genus Protopterus; species Protopterus annectens. The sequence goes on along the minus strand of NC_056747.1, from coordinate 422,815,117 downwards.
CTGAGATTTTTATGGTTTCCTAATAAGCCTAGATTAGCTTTAAACCATCACATTAGGGACTGGACATTGGGTGGCAATGGTCTTCCGGATTTAGAATTATATTCCTTATCCTCAATTGTTAAGACACTTTCTTGGTTAAATAACAATTATAATGCCAAATAGAAAGATATTCAGGGAGGAATTTGGTGTAAATCCAATACTTTAACAAAATCATATCATACTAAAATAGCTACTAATTAATTTCATTGGATAGTAAATGACTGCTTTACAGAAAACAAAATCAAGCCAGTTAACTTTAATTATATTAATATAATAATAACCACCTTTAAAAATTTTATTTTCAGGAACCCAGAATATAAAGCATGGATTTTCCTTTTATTTACAATTGCCTACACTCAAAATAGTATTAATACATTTAATTTAACAACCATGACTCTTGTTTGGTATCTACTTTTCTGAAGTACAAGCTAACCCAGAAGGACTTTGGCTAATGAAATTTGCAGATAACTGCAAACTAGGAGTCATAATTGAAACTCCTAATGATGTGGACATCCTTTAAAAGGGCCTCACTGAGACAGATGCCTGGTTTCAAAGCCATGGTTTCAATGCCAAAAAGTGCATTGTCCTCCCCTTTGGTAAAAACTCTATGAGCTACCACATAGGTGGCAGTCTACTTAACACCGAAAAGTGTGATAAGAGACCTTGGGACACAGGTGGACAGTAGTCTCTCCTTTGATAATCACATCACTACATTAGTCAGAAAATCCTTCTACATGGCACACCTCATCATAAAATGTTTCTCATCCAGGAAAAAAGAGGTCATTGCTCCCCTCTACTCATCACTCATTAGACCCATTATAGAGAACAACTACCCTTTTGGTATTTACCTCACAAGATATGTACAACAACTGGAAAGGCTGCAGAAATACCTCACAAAGAGGATTACCGGCCTCAAACAGATGCCCTACGCGGACCGTCTCAAAAAACTCCAGCTTTACTCCATCGCATATCGCCTACTCAGAGGTGATCTCTGCCTAACATACAAAGCTATGTCAAACCCAGAGCTGTTGGACATGCTCTACTTATAGAAATCCCAATCCCTCCGAGCTACATGGTCTAGGGACCTAAACCTTGTCACCACAATAAACAGAACATGCTGGAGGGATAGATTCCTGTCCCAGAGACTTTCCATACTCTGGAACAAACTACCTATCTATATCAAACAAAGTTCTTCATTAGCACTCCAAGAAAAGATCTTGATGATTGGATGGGAAATAGGAAATTCACCCCAGGGATCACCTCTGGGGCTCTGCTGGACAGGGGCACAGGAAAATAATTTTCTTGGGTGGAGAAAGCCAGGGTACCTTTTTGGCTATGGCTTATATAGGCCCTAGGGCCAATAGCCTAGTACCTACCTATCTATGAACCTATGAACATCTAATCTAAAGAAGGTACACTCAGGAATGCAGCATCCCCTTTATGGTGTTCTTCATTGTCAGTATTGGAAAATTAATTCAGTTGCCTAGTAAAAGAATAAAATCCATAACATTCTGATCTTCTAACACCAAAGGTGAGTGTCCTACCTTTCTCATGACTTCCCATTAGATTTAGTACAGATTGGGATTGGCTTATCAGTACAGTTAAAGTGGGAGTAGAAGGGAGAAGCAGCAACTTTAGCAGTGTGATACATTGGGGGAGGATTATAGCAGAATTTATTTAGGTTATCAAGTAACAGAAAACAATTTGCTTTTAGAAGTCCCTAAACATATAGGCATTTGCAGGGGACATGCCACCAGTTTTAAAGAAAAAAGTCACTGATTTATGGTCTGATTTAAAAGGGAAAGATGATACATATGGAGGTTTTCAAGAAATGTCCATATTTGTAAGGACACGATCTAAGGTCTTGTGGCTGCTAGTAGGGTGGCTAGTTATTTGTACAAAGAACTTCACATTTATAAGGTCCTCATTCAGGGGCTAGATTCACTGGTGTACCCAAGGCTTTTAGTATGAGAAGACATTGGCTTCTGAGGAATGTCAGAACAAGCAAAGATACAACAGAGAGAATATAACAGGCTTAACAGCTCACTTGCTTAATTATCATGGCATATCTCTAGTAATAATTGCCAGATAACTTGCCCCACGTGTCATATTTTATCTCACCTGCTATTTCTATATGTTAATAACTAGTTGCACATTTAGAAGTTCTTCCAAAAGTCGAGGAAGCTCCTTCTGCCTTTTGCCTGTATTTTTTACTACAGCACAGAAATGGAATCTTTTAGCATTTAAAACTGAGAAGCCTCCTGACCACCCTTTACAGAAAGTTTGGCCAATGCAGTGATCAAATTTGTATTGGTATTCAAATTCAAACACACTCATTTTGTAAATCTCTAGTTTAGCCTCACAATGGTAAGTAGTTATGTGGATGCATGTTAATTTGTGATAGGAGGCAGACTGTCATTTCATCAGATCAGGATTATTTGCTTTGTTTTATTTTTTTTCCATTAACTGTTGATGCTAGCTTTGGTGCTCAGAGGTAGAAAGTCCTGACTGCACTGCAGTTGTCTCAAGTTTAATTAGCAGCTTATGTGCCTTTAGGAGCTGTCTCGGGAGTATGGTAGTGAGAGGCTGTTGATAGCTTACCCATCTTGGTGGGGGGAAGGAGGAGTAAGATTGCTCTGACTTGCAACATGGGTGACATCTACTGAGAGACCTTGGTGTTCTAACAGTGGAGTTCTGAACTAGCTGCTACTACCCTGTCATAGTGCAGAAAAGCACTAGGAAGAAGGGGGGAATGTGTGTGCAGATGGAATGATTGTGGGATTGGACAGTAGGCCAACCCTCTTAGGTCCAACATGCTGGCCTGCTCATTGCTAACTGATTCTCACAAAGGAATGGAAGGGCTGATAGAGAATTCCCAGGTAAGAGTGGATGGGGCACAAGGTTCTTGCCTAACCTGGGAATACCTATCTCACTCTCTGCTGGAATGAATGAGCCAATAGGGTAAAGATAATAGAACCAGTGGGCACATACCTCTCAACCGTACTGAATTCCTTGGTATTTACTGATTTTGAGGGAAAATAATGGGGTACCATGAATTTCAGAGTGGCCCCTTTAATTCCCAATTTTTAAAAAAAATTATTTACAGTTTTAAGTGATGGCTTATGCCATCATGTATCACCAGCATATCCTGCAACATCATCAATATGCAAGGGCATGCATGATGGCATCAGCTTCGTGAGTCAGTCCTTGACTGCCTGTCAGACTCAGAGACGGTGGCGGGAGTTTCAAACCGTGGGTGGTGTTGCTACTAGTACTAGTAGTTGTTGTGTATCAGTAAGTCTAACACTGCCTAGTGCCTACGATATGGCTACCAGTCTGCCAGCGACAAAAGCTCTGGATAGTACATTCACAGAGTAGTTTCTGGTCATTAGTGGATAGTCAGTGTAAAGTTACAGTCTGGTCAGTAGGATGAAGGAATATGTCACCTTCACACCTGTTTTGTTTCTGTTGGTGTTTGTCAAGGTCACTTTTTGTAACCCCACTGGGCATTCATTGAACAAGAATGAAATATGCCACAGTCTGAAACATTTTAATTGAAGGGAACAGGAAGCCAGGTTAAATTAACTGTTCAAGAAGTAGAGGAACTGATGGAGCAAGGAGGATACTTGCTATAAACTACAGGATTCTGTGAAAAAGGTGAAAAAGAAAGTCTGCCTACTAGGGACACCTATGTCAGTGTAACTGAGTCTCAATGTGCCTGATGGCAGTACGGGAACAGCATCCTGTCTAGTGAGACCAGGAGAGGTGATTGAAGTTGCATATGGTGGTGGAGGGGAGGCTTGTGAGATTCCATTGGAAGTTAAACCTAAAGCTTGGCTGCTGTGAAACTCTTACGTTTGAGATGTGGTCTGCGTGGTATAAGTTTTAAGTCAACAGCTTCTGTAGATTTTAAATATACTGCAGAATAAGGTAGACTGAAAAAGGAGAATGAGATAGATTGTTTCCATACAGAAGAAAGAAACAAAATTTGAAAAGGAAAACCAAATGGTTAAGAGCAGAACTGCAAGTAAGAACATTTGTAAAGAGTGTAGTGGCTCCTACTTATTTTTCAAACGTATGTTTCAAGAGTAGGTTTGAATAGTTCACTTGCATTTTGGAGTAACAGTTGATGTCTACTGCCTGCTGCTGTTTTGAGTCTCAGATTTCTGAGTTTACTACTTCTTTTGCTGGGCATGATGTTTTTACTGCTGGAAAGAAGTGCACTTGAGTTGTGAGATACCAGTAATAATTTTGACATACTTCCTCCATTAGGGATTTGGACTGGAGGTGGGATGCCAAGATAATGCAGTGATTGCTTATCATTACATTTTTCAGATGCAACAGAAAAATTCAGCTGACTGTAATTGTTTAGTTGAATTGCTTCTAAAACAAAAGGTTGTGTGTATTCTTTATACCATAGCTCTCAACCTTCCATCTCCAGAATGTGGAACAAATGGGCAAAATGTGGAACACTTACTAACAACTTCAACTAGGAGGTCCACAGAATGGAATGGGTTACATTATACTGTTCTTTTTACTGAATTAATATGATTCAGTATCATTTACTATGGGTATTAGATACAAAATTATGTAGTGCCCTATTTTAATGTAGAGCGTCTTCTGTGTGGCGACATGCGTGAATGGGCATTCCATGTTGAAGGTTGTGCATTAGGCCCGGCAAGCCAGCACGTAAAAACTACTGCCAATCATTAGCGGACCGGAACGGAGTTCTGCTGTGGCGACCCCTAGCCGGGAAAAGCCAAAAGACACAAGCAAACACAAAGTTAACATAGGGGATTAAGTGGATGTTGCAGACTGTAGGAGGTTGCCCTAATATTTTGTGAACCTTGAGATTAGAAAGATGGGCCTTTTCTTTTCGGGTAGTTTTTGTTTCCAAAACAATGTATTTTATTGTAAAAAACATTTACCACTGCTGGTTAGTAAATGACTTAACCAGAAAATGCCTAACTCAAACTATTTTTTTCAACTCTTTCTCTGTTCAGGTTTGTTTGCAGTGCTGTAGGTGTTTTTACACCATGTTAATCGAAATAAAACAAACTATTTTAATTCCCGAGTTTTGCAGGGTGTAATGCAGGTGTGTTGTTTAAACTGAAGAAAGTAATTCTTAGCAGTGAGAACAGGATACAGACATTTATAGTACGTGCAAGTAATGGCTTGGAAGGGGAGGGATTGGCGACAGAGTTGTATAGTATTGTACAGAGTGCAAGAAATTTGAGGAGAACATGGATTTGAGTCAGAGATAAGTTTTTCCTAGGAGGATGTGCTTCATTCATTTGACTTATTATTGTAGTTATGGATTTGAGTTACAGACAAGTTGTTTCTATGAGATTGTGGTTACTATCCAGGTAGTCTATTCATACTCAATGATATATTTTATATTTGATTTGATGCTGTAGAAATTCTCATCATTGCCTTAAATTCAGTGACAATATCTTCTGCATTATTTTTCATTAAATATTTTGTGCCAGTGGAACTAGAAGTCTTTTGCTCAGTGCAAGCTGTTCTCAAGTCAATGCACAATATTTTCCAGTATTTTATTGATGCAACTGACAACATGCACATCTTTCAAAGTCTTCAGATCAATGTTTGTGTCAGAGTAACTTGGTTAACCATGACTGATATTCCCTGCTGAGAGCCCATCCCATAATTTCCTTAAACTTATTGATAGTAGTTTTAGGTGACATATAAATGCATGCCAGTGTAATACTTCAAAGCACTGTGATTGTCCCAGGATAGTTTGTATTTACTAATCCTTGTATAGATTTATATTTTTATTTTCTGTAGTACTGGTATGTCATTATGTTTAACTGCATTTCTTGCAAAACAGTGAAAGTTCAGGAGGTAAGCGAAGCTCTGAGAAATGGCTTTCTTAACAGCTTTGACAATAATGGTGAAAGAAAACAAAGACATTTAAATACTTTGTGATAAAGCATGGCAAAGAAATGCTAACATATGTTTAATAAAGGCAGAACTAAAAAGAACAATAGTTACTTCCAGAAAAAAAATGCATATTTAATATTTTGTCTGTTCTTCAGCTTGTGTTGAATGTTGGTGAAATCCCACAATTTCACTGGAGAGGGTGGGGTTATGTGAAATTTTATGTTAATTAGTATGCAGATTGTTGGTTAGTTGTACCTACTTTTTATGGGCCTGTGTCCAGAATTTTGATGTTTCCAGGTTGAGAGGTATGAGTGGGCAGGGTCCCCAGGTGTAAGCAAAAAAAAAAAAAAAAATCACTGATCACTGTTGATGAAAGCTACAGGAATAACTCTGAATTGAAGGCAAGACAAGATGTGTTGCTATCTTTTAAAATAAGTACATTGCTCCAGTAAAAACATTCTGTTACCTAGGGTGGCCACTTACTTCACCTGTTATTGCTTAAGTAAAAGCATTGTGTTACTTAGGATGGCCACCTACTTCATCTGTCTTTAATATTTACCTAGCTGGGATTCTACAGAGGAAAGTCATCAAATGGACTGAAGAATAAGGGATATGAGGGAGAAAGAAGGTAGGGGGTTAAATCTTTTCACGCTATATTAATCAAAAGATCATGATAAGCGTACATATGGTAATTGGGCAATATGATGAATAAGGTTAAAGAGGAAAGATGTGGGAAGATGAAGAGGAGCATGATTTTTCACTTTGAAGGCACAGACATCAGTCTAGTCATTAAAAAGTACATTTTCTCAGAAAGAGTAGTGAACAGGAGGAACAGGCAACAGGAGGGAATCTTTAACTCTAAAGCCAGAAATGCCTTGTTGGAGTATTTGGGCTAAGTAGTAAGTGAGGAAGAAAGCCAAAGGTGGGGTAGTACAAGCTATAAATTGTAGAGAAGAATGGAAAATCGGATAAAAAGGCTTGCCCTTTTCAGCTACTATCATATAATGTAGTATAGTAAATTTTGGACTTCCCCTTGATACCTTGAATTGCAAGCCCTCAAACAATAATTGCTATGTCGTAATTCCTCAAAGTATTTCCTTAAGAACACATAACATCCAAACAGAAAGATGCACACAGGAATATTCTTTCAGGGAACCTCACCACTTACAAAGTAAAGCAAGTGCTTTTGCAAGAGCTACCCCCCATATGTGGTGTAAGTGGAGTTAAGATTCATAGTTTCTTACTTTCTTAAGCTCACTCTTGAGGTCACACTGCTAAACTAGAAAAATAGTTTAAAAGCTGTCTTGTTCTTTTTCTAAGCTGACATGCTCTAACAGAAAGAATAATCAAAAAAGTGAGGCAATAGTACATTGCTTCAAGAGGTAGTAATCATATGTGAATGTGGAAATAGCACATTCAGGAGTGAAAACAAAACCCATGCAAATGAAGCCAGAGCAGCTAAAAGAACACCTAACTGAAGTTGTTTTTCACCTTCCATTGTCAGTCATGTTCCATCTTGAACTGCTAAAGATGTCTGCCTGCTTATTTTGGGATGCTGTCCTTAAATGAATTTTATTTAGCAATGCAGTAATCCACATTCTTAATGCTGCTAAACAGAAGGGAACAGGAAGACATTTCTGTTGCTGTTAATTTTCATTATCTTTTACAGGTGTAGGGCAATCATTCTTGATACCATACATAACCAGTCTTAATCCAGACACTGGTTCAAGCATATTGACCCATTTTCGCAGAATCTGAGAGGAGAACTTAACCCTCGGTTTTTAAAAAATATGGCAGCTGTGTCAGGTTAATTCATGGGCCTGGATTAATTAATCATATAGGTTTAAAGTGATTTGGAATGACAGGTTCTGGGTTGTACAAACCTGGCATGTGTTTGAGACAGAAGTGCGGCCGGAAATGGGTGCATTGTATGGCAATATCAAAGGAATGAAAATCTGTGGCACTTCAGTAAATAGGTACAGAGGGGTGGTCAAATCCTTATTTGCAGGGAAATAGCCTAGTGAGAAGAAAGGCAAAGTAGCTGTAAGTGGTGACTGGGAGTGAGGACAGGGTCAGATTTGGCCCTGGAGGAGAAATGCAGATTTCATCTACTCAAGGTTTCCATACCTTCATGGTACAAGAGGGTAGGTGCTTGCTGACAATGTAATCTCCAATGATTTGGTTAGGGCAGAAGTCCAGTCAAATGGTGGTGGTGAGAGTGAAACATGGAGGGATGTTTATGTGCAAAGGCACCTGCTGCTTTCCATGAGTAAAATAAGGATTGAGTGGGGAGTGGTGATCAATTCATAATGAAATGTTTGGTGATAGGAGTGTATGGAATAGTGTCTGGAAGAAGATGAGGGAGGAGGAGGTTATGGAAACTATGACAAAAGAGGCTTTAAATGTAATGATTACCTATGGCAGGGAGAAAGCAGGTAGGAGTGCTGGGATATTGACATTAGGGACTAAGTGGGTAGCAAAACCAGTAGCCGGATGCCCAGATGGGGATGTAGTGGAGGGGGTTACAAGGATGTCAGAGAAATGGAGGGTAGGACAGGAAGGGAGGCAGGAAGGTTGGGACTAATAGCAAGAGAGTTTGGTTGGTGAGGTAGACCACAGGCAGCATTGAGGATCCTGAATATAGCTTAAAATAAAGTAGTTGTGCTTTGCAGCGTGCAGCCAGGGATGGTAGGGCACTGGTGCAGTACAGACCCGACAGTTCTATACTGGACTGCGAGTGGGAGCAAAAAGTTAACAGGTTTTAGTGAGGGATTAAGGGGGACAGTCTGGGGAGGAATAGACAGATGGATTACTGCCTTATGATAGTGACAGAGAAGTGGAAACTGGGAAATCCAGTGAAGAGAAAGAAGGCTGTGAAGAGGATAAATAGGGAGGTGTTTCTATAATCATACTATAAAAGAAGAATGTTAAGTAGAAAGAGATGTTGCAAGTGTCTGAATGGTGGGACTATACACAACGAGAGGAAGTATGCTAGAAAGGGATGATTGAGACTATGGGGAGAGTAACAAAAGGAGGGAATTAGGAGGTAGCAGTTGGGGAAATGTATGACAGGGGCATAGGAGTGGCCCGATCGCATCCCTTTATGGCCCCAACAAGGATGTATTAAGTGTTTTTATAAAATGTTTTTGAGAGACTGGAGTAACTGGGGGAAGCATGAGACCAGAAATCCATGGTACTTTAGCACAACAGCTCCAGGATGAAAATTATTTTAATGTATAAAATCCCCAGTGTTTTGGCAGAGGCCTTCTAGGGTATAAATAGAAGGCCACATCAAGATCAGCATCAGCCATCTTTCTCCCATTTTGTACTAAAAGTCAGATCTCACATCAAGAAAGGCCATCACCTAGAGCCAATGTTCATACAGCTGAGTGTGCAATTTGTTCAGAGAAACAGATAATTTGTTTGGGAGAAGAAAGGTCACGTGGCAGTGTCAAAAGGTCTTTGGAGAGAAAATGGAAAGTAGAAGGGTTTAAGGATATACAGAGAGCCTGTAATGGTATAACTGGATTTTACTTTCTTTAGAGATGAATTTGTGAGCACAGGTTGTTTAGGTAGGTAATTGTTGTGCACAGAGCTGGTTGGAATGATAGAGGAAGAGGGTCTCGGATAATGGTATTTCGGTGGTCATGTCTATATGAGCTGAGTGTGGGGGTATAGAGTGCCAGAGACAGTAGAAAGAGGCTCTGTCTAGGGTTATGGGGTAGTGGAGAGATAATAGAATGACTAAGAGGCTTGATTAAAGAGGCAGTCTTAGTAAATTGTGCAATGGAAGTGGCTGTGGATGACAAATGAGAATTAGTTAAAGTGGTGTGGCAAGATATGAGTCAGCAAAGGATGGGGCAGGTAAAGAGGAAATGAGAGGGCTGGGTAAGGACTTTGGAAAAGAAACTGAGGAAGTTGCAAAGGTAGTATGTAGAGGGGTGGCTGGAAAAGGAGTTAGAAAGAAATATTTAGACTAAGGTACTAAAGCTACAGATAGGTAGAGGGGTGATGGTCAAGTTATAAGCCTAGGTGAATAAGAAAGGGAATCAGTGGTGAGTACAGGGATAATGGGAGTTTGGTAGGGGAGGTTGGGGAACATGTCTATGTAAAAGATGGTTGCAGAAGTATTTGTATTCCTTCATGAGGAGCTGTATGTAGAAGGGGGTAGGTGAAGAGGAAAAGGGATGGGAAACTGAATGTGTGTGGACTTGAAAGTGTTTGAGGAGGAAGAGTATATTCGCTAAAAGATTAGTGAGAAGGAAAATTGTGGGGTATAGTACATCATCTGATAAATGGGAAGTGGAGAAGAGTTTTATATGAATTTTTACAACTTAAAGAAGATTTGCTAGGGTACTGACAGAGTCCTTGTGTTGGGAGCAACAGTTCAATGGGTTGATAGAGAAATCTGAGACAGTTATCTCATCTAAGGCAGTAAAAGGCAGAGAGAGTCCAGGTAATTCTGTTGTAGGGAGTGACTAAGAAGTTATTTCAGTAAAAGAAGACTGGGTTTGTTAAAGGATGCACATCAGAGGAGAGTATGTGGCCGGCGGTTAGCTTTGTGGACTGGGCTGATGAAAGGAGAAGCAGAGTGTGGCAAGTGCGGGAGAAGACTTAATGGATACAGCAAGGCTTTTAACTTGGCGTTGGGCGCAGCAGTTCCTAGTATATTAAATGAGATTCATTTTGGAGAGTTGTGGGGGGGGGGGGGATTCACCCTGCTGTAGTCTTGGGGAATAGAAATAGGTAAGAGGATACTGCAGAGATCATGTGTCACCCTTCTTATTTTTGTTAGCTAGTGAGGTGATAGTGAGATAGGTGCAACTTTAGGTAATATCAGGATAACGTAAGAAGACAGCGACATGTGGTCAGTTTCTGTAACATGTATTTCAGACCAAGTAATACACATCTGTCCACAGATAAGTAGTCTAAAGGTGTTAATTCCTTAAACCTATACCCCAATATATTATATTTCCCAGTTTTAAAAGAAAGTTTCATTCCTAATCTTTGAAGTAGTGAATTTCACTTATATATTAGATGTTTAATATTTTGTACGCTGTACTAGTCATTTCTGAATTTCGGGTATTCACCTTATAGGAAGAGTATACAGTTTAGCTTTTCCTCTTTTCAAAGTGCAGGTCTAGCTGCTTTTTCTCATATTACAAGACATATCAACTTTCTTTTGTACTTTCATTTTAATGTTCAATGTACAAAGTCAAAACGCATTATTAGGACAATTCTTTTAGTACCATTCTTCAAAAAAAAAAAAAAACATTAATTTAATCACTTTGCAGTTACAGCTCTTACATGAGTATCTTGCTGGCGTTCTCAGAAGTTTATAATATTTCAGATACTTGAGAGTGTGTTCTGTACTTGCACTGATGATGCTCTTGGAACAGTATCAGGAATGTTCTCTTCCTGCAGTCTGTCAGGATGTTCTGGGTTCAGAGTAACACTTTTTGGCGTATCTATTGCTGCTTCTCAGACATCTTTCTTAAAATGTCCTGATTAATTTCTTGGCTGGATGGTTCTCAAGTGCTGGTCTTGAATTTGTCTCATTCTCTAGGAAACATCTCATTTTAAACAAATGGTTCTGGTTTTGTCTTAGCAATTTTCTTACACTAGTACTAATAACATGCTGTCTCACACTTCTTCAAAACAACTCCTTTTTGCTTTTCTGTTGCAGTTTATTACATTCTCACTCTTTCACCTTTCAAAGAAGACAGGCATCTTGATCTTTTGTCAGCAATACCATTTTCTCTAAACTAGTTTGCATTCAGTCTTTTTTATAGTGAAATCACATTCTCGGGTACAAGAAGGGAAGAAGAGGTTGACAGCCTATGAGACATTAATAGTTGAATTGACAATAGATTCACACCTTGTGAGGAGTATTTCTGTCTTACAACAAAGCTAAATGTACATCTAATTAACTGATGTGGTTATTGCTCTGAGCTTGCTTCATAACATTGTTCATAGCTTGAACTTTCCTGTTGAGCATAAGACTGTGAATTGTGGGGCTAGAGTTCACATAATAACACTTCCATTTCTGCTTTTGAATTTCATATTTACATAGTGTAGACCATTGCCTGGTACAGTGCTGAAGACTAAGGCTCTGAACTATTAATGAGGAGCTTCCTGTAGCCCAGGGTACAGGGATTGATTTCTTCCACTTCCATTAACATACTTTGTGACTGAGCAGGTGACTTAACCGGACCTGGTTCATCTCTGAAAAGGGACACTGTGTCCAGTGGGCTTACCCAGTTAACAAACAAATGAAACTAATACAGCCTTAAGCATACTTATAAAATCAACACCCGCAGTATCCACTGACTCTAGGCACACTATATATTAGGTACAGACAATCTTGAAACTGAAACATATCTGTTATAGATTTATTCCTTGCTTTTCCTGGTATTTTGCAAAAAATCCTCTTTATTTATTGTTATAATTTGCATTGTACATAGAACAGTCTCTAACTCCTGGCTTAACTTTGACGTGCTTCAACGGTGTAACACATGAGATGTGCTTCCTTGTATTTATATAAGCATTTATTTCCTTAATTGGTTAGATACTACTACTTTACTTAATTTAACATCAGACCTTCTGTATAGTTTATTTAATGTCAGTTATTTTTTTTTCTGTAATATCAACGAGATGTAGTTTAGTACCCAGAACGAAACCTCGCACAAATCATGAGGGTCTTACCAATGGTATATGACAGGGCACTATGTTGGGCCGTCTCCATTTTGGCGTGTATTTCTCAGTCCTTCAGACAAGCACTATTAGCCTTTATTTAAATACGTCTGCAGACAGCTGCACATTGCAAGTTATTTGAGGTTCCACTGACCCACAGTTCTTTTAACAATGGGTTAGACCATAGCAGTTGGTGCAAGGGCAATGGTTTTAAATTAAATATGAAAACATGTAGTATTATTAAGTTTGGTAAACATAAACATTTTCCCATACCATATAGGTGACACACTCCTCCAGTAAGACACTGTTGTAATGGATCTAGATGATTTTGTTAATTTCTTTTCTTTTAACCATCTTGTCTTCACAGTTGTTCAGAAAGCCTTCTGTTTGGCTTATCCAATTTCCAAAAGCATCTTTTCTAAATCCAGAGAAGTCTTAATTCCCATTTTCTCAAATCTTATTAGATCCATTATTGACTTGGCAGTCTGAGTCTTGATATTTCATTAGGCGGAAGTTTAAACAGCTGCTTATGAAGAGTGTTTAAAATCCACCCCCCAATGAAATATCAAGACTTGGATTGCCAAGTCTGTAAGTATAAAAAATAGTAAATACAGAAGAAAAGTGAATATTAAACATCCCTATTCTCCTTTAAACTTCATTTTTTGCAGGTTCAAGCCTCCTCTCTACCCCTCAATGTGAGGGATGATTCTCCCCACCCCCCAAACTTATATATACCAACTTCAAGACTGCCATATCTTGAAATGGGACTGAGATAATGCAGACTTGGACTTATATGGAAGACTGACTTTTTGGTCATTTGGTCTCCACATTTTTGGACTCTCCAATTTGAGTCCTGGCATTTTAAATTGTTACCTGTCTAAACAAGAGGTTCTCCAGTTCGATTCTCGGCTGGAGTGCGGGAGTGCCTTCTGTGTGAAGTCTGCACGTCCTCCCCGCGGTTGGGTGGGCATTTGAAAGACATGCGTAAATGGGTGTGCCTTCATTGAAGGTTGAACATCGAGCTGGCACCTCAGCGTTTATGAAAATCTACTGCCAATCATTAGCAGACGGGATGTTCCACTGTGGCGACCCCTAACTGGGAAAAGCCAAAAGACAACAACAACAACAACCTGTCTAAGCAAACAACTAAACTTGAGAGACCTTAGAGTTTCCAAAAAAAAAAAAAAACATCCATGGCCTCAAAAATTGTAGTTATTAGGACGAACTGAGGCTGGCAGTCCTTTCTCTATATTCAGTTTCTTATAGACTTTTTCATGGGAATTTATGTCTAACCTTTGACACCATGAAAGATCCAGACCTCTTTAACCTTCTGTTCCTTCACAAAAAAAAAATGATTCCTCAAATATCCAGTTAAATGACCTAAATCTTCATCAACAGATAAATAAGACGTGTTTGTTGGTGTGATAAATTCATATCCTAACCTACATTACAACTTCCACTGATTGTCAGACAGAGTAGCACCCTTGCCATCTTCAAGGAAAACCTAGATAATTGGATTGGTCAGTCTTGTATTGCTCTCCTTGAGGATGGAGGTAACATTGAAAATTAGTTATTGGCTTAACTTATAATTGTCTGCATACTGATTTCTAATGACTTACCTTTGAACCTATAAAATTTAACAGGTGATCACCATGTTAAGTACATTATGTAGTATTTACAACACATTAAGGCCACAGACATCATGGGTTCATAAGATGTTACTAGGCTGCTTACCCGAGGGTCTTTACAAGCCTAGCCATTAAATCCCACAACAATACTAGATGAGAGATATTGTCTATGCCCAAGGTTTTTCTAGCAAGGACTACCCATTTCCAGGAGAGAAGTTGGGGCAAACCCCAGCAGAATTTATGGTTTCCCATCCAGTCATCCAGATTGTGCTTAAGTTGCTCTGCATGATATGAATTGGAAGCCTTTTCTAGAGGAGTGGCAACCTCTCTTTCTCCAGCAGGTCCTGTTTATGTCACAGGCTAGATTGAGGTCCCTGGAACCGGTGACACTAGTCTCATTTGACTTACAGATGTGCAGCATTTCCATTAGATTTGGGTCAGAGATAGTCCTTTAAACCAGACACAAGTCGCCTTTGAGTAGTCTATATGCTACTGAGTACAGTGACAGCGACTTCAGTCTGTTTGTATAAGACATATGCTGGACACCCTGAATTTTCTTAGTTAGAAATCTCTGAGGTCTCTCAAGTTGATGCAGGTTTCTGGTATGGTACATATCAAAGGAAGCATTATATTCAATGATAGGCCTAATGAGGGATGAGTACAGGGGAGTTATAACCTCTTTTGCTCTCAAGGCAATGCCTCTGCTAATCAGGTGAATGACGGAGAATGCCTTCCTCACCACAGTAGAGACATGGTGGTCAAAGTTGAGGTCACAGTCAACTTGTGTTCCCAGGTCTCGAACTACTGAATTGGTACTTAGGGTATTATTGTATATTTTATAATCAGCAGGGATATTGTTTTTACCAAAGGGAAGGAGGGTGCATTTGTTAGCATTTAGTTTAAGACCATGGCTTTGGCACCAGTCATTGGTTTGTTTAAGCCCATTTTGAAGTATGCTGACATCGCTAGGGGATTCAATAATACACATAATTTGCAGTCATCAGCAAACTTGGTTTGCCACAGCCCCTCCGTTTTGGCCTGGACGTCTGAAAAGTATATGCCAAACAAGAGGGGGCCCAGCACTGACCATTGTAGGACCCCACTGGTGACAGGTCTGCTGGTAGAGGTAAAGTCTCACACTTTGACTGAGTCTAGTTGATCTGAGAGCTAGTTTGCAACCCACCTGACAACATAGGGGTTGATATTCATCTGGTTTAATTTGTCAATGATGTCCAAATGTGGGATAGTGTTGAAGGCCTTGGCCAAATCAAGATAGTCTGTGTGCACGGCTTAGCCCTCGTCTATGGATCTGGTCACATTGTCGAAGTCCACCAGGTTTAGCAGACATGACCTGCCCTTTTCAAAAAATTAACTGGGATGGATCCAGGGTTTGGAGGTCACCTATATCCTTATTTATGAGGTCCATGATCCTTAGTTGTGGAATTCACAGTCATAAGGGAAGTTTGGACCAGAGGTGACTTGAATTTTGGAGTTAGTTTTGCAGATAATGGCGATATTCTGCTGGCTAAGCTGTTCTTTAAAGTCTGTGTAAGCCATCTGGAGAAGCAGTTAATTTGGGAAGATGGCTGTTCGAAGAATTAATGGGACTTGTTTAGACTACACATTTGTACATTACAGGGTTTTAGCCCTAAGAAGATACATTCATTTTTGAAGTTCCTCACCACAGAAGCTCACTCCAGAAGTTCCCACCCTGCCTTTAAACAAAAGGAACACCTCCTGCAATACCTTGGGCGCTTCCCTGGAGCATCGTGCCTATACACCTACGGTGAAGACTTCCCAAACATAGACTTTGTGAATGTAGGTAGCTTAAACTACGTACAATACTTGTAACTACCTACTTATAGACTATTGTTATTCTCCAACCTCCTATGTAAGCGATTCATCAGCCTACCGTGGTCCAAATGAAATTACTCCCCCCCTCCAGGCCATATTTTTGTCCCAGACTGAACAGTAAATCTTAACTGACCCCCTCACCTTCTTAACTGCCTTGTCAATATTACCACTAGATGGCTGTACCTACCAACACTAGCAAGGTATAGCATTAACCTTACCTTGGCTTTAATTATTGAATCTTGTCTATATAGCGTAATTCCCAGTCTTCTTTCTTTTTCTTATACTGGGAAAAGCAGTAAAACTCCCCCCTTGAAAACCTCACCATACCTGAACTAGGCATCATTTAATCTGTCCATTAGTTTATCCCTTAACTGGTCCTACATCTACTTACCCGCTTACCTTACTATTTAACGGGCAGTGGCTGATACTTTTTGCTGCTGATTTTTTCTTTTCTTTCCCGCTCCGTTCGCCCTGCGGGCTCACTCCGCTCCCCTACCCTACCCCCAATTCCCACCCACCCCCACTACATCTACATTTATACACACAACCACTCCCACTTCCTATCCTTCACTTAACTCCACCTATCTACACTCCTCATCGTCCTACTCCCACCCCACTATCCTTACATCCCTTATCTTCCACCCCCATGTCTCAACAGCATGCACAGCTTCCTCACACTCCTACCATGATTACAAACTATACACACCTTTCAACTACCCTATTACTCCTTCTGAACCTCACCTACATCCACTACCTAACGTAGCCCAACCCCTTAACTCACATACCACACTCTCACCCAACCACCTCACTCCTCACATCCCAAACACACTCACTAATCTCAATATACCCTTCCCTATATACCATCGACAACTATCTATGCTTTCACTTGAAATTCATCACTCCCACTACATCCTCATTTCCCTCTATACATCTCAAATCCCTCAAACATCTCATAACTCACAACACACACACACAACAATACAAACACCTCAATTACATAATTCAACTTCTATCATGCATACTTTTATCTGGAGATATTCATCCCAACCCTGGTCCAACTAACCCTACCTCTACATCTCAATCCATCCTACTAGCAGCATTTAACGCCCAAAGCATAACTAACAAACTCCCCAACCTTCAAGCCTGGCTTCTCTATAATAAGCCTGACATCTTAGCCTTATCTGAAACCTGGTTAAAACCTCATATAAAAGATGCCGAAATATTACCACCCAATTACTCCATCATCAGAAAAGACAGAACCCGCAAAAAAGGTGGTGGTGTAGCCATACTCTACTCATCCTCCTTTTGCATAACTCCTTACAACATACCCATCCCCCAATTTGGTAGCACTGAATTAATACTATCTCTATTTCAGTTAAATAAACACAAACACATATGCATAGCCTCCCTTTACATTCCCCCTGGTGACAATATCTCAGTACTCGAAGATATCCTCTCCTGGCTTTCTACTCATATCAGTAATTAAACTATAATCATGGGAGACACAAACATTAACTGGGCCTCCATTCAGTCCCCTGCACACTCCTTAAACATCAACCTATATAATTACTCTCAACTCATCAACTCTATTACCAGACCCACCAAAGACTTCAATGGCAGTATCCTAGACAGGATCCTAGTATCCCACCCCCATTACTACCCTGACAGTGGTACTCTTCCTGATTCCCTCAGTGACCATCTTCCCACCTTTGTCCGGCGTCTACCTTCTCCCTTACAAATAACTCATAATTACATCAGCACCAGATGCCACAAAAACTTCAACCCAAAAGCCTTCTCTGACTCACTAAAATCACTCAATTGGCACCCTTTAAAAACTCTTCGCCTGGAAAATGCTATTGAACTCTTCAACACAATTTTCCTAAACCTTCTAGATAGTCACACTCCCACAAAAAACAAAAGAATAAAAAACAAAACTGCCCCCTGGCTAACAAAAAACACACTAACTGTCATGCGATTTATAGACAAGGCCTGGGTACGTTACCATAAGAATAAACCCCCCTCTACCCTCATTGAGTACAAAACTCTATGCAACTCCGTTAAAAAACTTATCAAAGCAGACCACCAAAACTACTTCTCCTTACTCCAAAGCAACCATAAAACAAATCCATAAAAGTTCTGGAAAGGTATTTCTAACCTTCTAAAACCTGGCACATCTGCTAACCCAAGTCCAGACCCAAATGTTCAAGACATTGCTCTTGCCACCCAATTCAACTCTTTCTTCATAAACTCTATTTCCAAACTAACTTCTTCCTTCTCTAATAATACCCCACCTCCTACCTTCACTTCTCCTCCTCCCCCACCCTCTCCATCTCCAGTCTCTAATCTTACCTCCTCTCAACCACCATCATTCTCCATCAAACCCATCCCTATTGCTACCATAAAAAAACTCTTGCAAAAACTAAGACTTAGCACCAATGCCCCTGACCACATTCCCTCATACTTCCTCAGTATAGCTGCTGAAGCCATTGCCTTCCCAATAAGCATCCTAATCAACCGGTCTATCCAAGAAGGTCTTGTTCCACAACTCTGGAAAAAGTCTTTTATCATTCCCCTCCACAAAGGAGGCACAGATACTAGCATCTCCAATTTTTGGCCCATTGCCATTCTCTCTCCCATCTCAAAACTCCTCGAGAAATGTATCCATCTTCAACTCCTTCCCTATCTCCTGGACAACAACTTATTAACTCCCACCCAACACGGCTTCAGACCCAATCACAGCACTATGACTGCCCTCCTATCTTTCCTAGAAATAGTAAATAAAGCTAGAGATTCTGGTCTTACAGTTTCTACCATCCTACTTGACCTCTCTAAGGCCTTCGATACCATCTCCCATAACTTACTACTTACTAAATTATCTAACCTAAACCTTTCTCCATCATCTCTCAACTGGTTCACCAGCTACCTCTCCAACAGGCAACAAGCTGTCAAATGGAAAAAAGCTACCTCCTGTTTCCTCAACACCCCCACTGGTGTCCCACAACGTTCCATACTGGGTCCCCTGCTCTTTAATATATTAATCAACGACTTTTTCCTATCCATTCCTTATGCTAACATTATTCAATACGCAGATGATTCTACAATTATCTATTCTGCCCCATCCATCCCAACTCTCTTACAACTAACTCAAAATGCCTTCTCCACCACTGAACAATGGATGAAAGACAATCATCTAGCCCTCAACACATCAAAAACAAAATTTATGATATTCACCCCCTCCAAAACTAGCACCACAGACAGAAATCTATTCTCTATCACCAACCAAAATAATACACCTCTTGAGCTGGTACCTGAAACTAAACTTCTAGGAGTCCAGATTGATGAAAAGCTTAAATTCAATTCTCATCTTCTACTAAACATAAAAAACACACCAAAAACTCGGTATGCTCTACCGACACAACCGATACCTCACTTCAGCTACTAAGCTCACTCTCTCTACTACATTTCTCTTACCCTCCCTTTTTTATGGTGCCCCTCTCCTTATAAACCTACAATCTACTCTCAAATCAAAACTGTCCTCTTGTTACTACAAAATAGCCAAATTCGCTACTAACAACAGACAATCATCCCATCACTGTTTACCTCTCCACCTACTCAACTGGCTAGAACTTCCCAACTACCTCTCCTATATTCAGCTCACCTATGCACATAAACTCATTCACCAACCCTCCCTTTGTCCCTCCCTCTCCTTTACCTTTAAAATGCACCTCCCACAACGAATCCTCAGATCTAGCAATCAATACCTAATTGAAGTGTATAAACCCCTTCACCCCCCAGGACAAAACCTACTATCCTTTTCCCTTGCACGCCTATGGAATGCCCTCCCTCCCTCCATTTGTACCATCACTAGCCTCCCATCCTTTAAAAAATCACTTTACTCACACCTAACATCCACATGGGAATGTTCCTACTCCCACCCCTCTTAACTTATTCTCCATCCCCTTCCGTCTTCCACTTCACATACTTCAAACACCAACTTACATTTTTTCTCACATCTAGTAACCAACATCCTATTTCCAACTATCTACTTCCTACCTACATCAATTCAACCTCCCACTTTCATCTAATCCTACTATTTTTATCTTCTGAAAACATGGACTTACTAGTACAGTGTTCTAAAAAAAAAAAAAAAAAAAAAATTTTTGTCTATTTCACCACAGTAACTTTAGTTATCTCTTAGAACTAGAATAGTAAATTGTAAATTGTTGCTATCTTTTGTGTAATCTTTATGTTGGAGCTTTTCTCCCCAGGACTCCATTGAAAACGGGCTCTTCTGGCCCAATGGACTATCCTGGTTAACCAACTGCAAATAAATAAAATAAATAAATAAAATGATGATTTGTCCCATTTCCTTACAGATGAAACTGGTTAAACTTATGGGTCTATAGTTACCCAGGTATGTTGCCGAGCCACCATTGTGGAAAGGGGTAGCAGTCATTGTTTTCCATTCAGGGGGACAAAGCCAGTACTCAGGCTGTGGTTGAACAGAGTGCCTAATGGAGTAGCTAGCGTTTGTTTTAAAACACAGCCCAGAATGCCACCTGGTCTCATGGAGGCTGTGTTCTTGGCCTTGGAGAGAGCATTGATGACTTGCGCTTTGGAGATGCAAGGAGGAGGAGATGATGAAGACATGGTTTGTGGTACGCTTAGGTGGGATAGTGGGGTGAAATTTTTACAACCTTTCTGCTAGCAGGCTTGCAATTTCAGCAGGGTCAGTGTGTGTGATGTCATCCTCAGTTAGTTCAGCATATATCTTAGTCCTCCTTTTAGGTTGCAGATATAGCTGAAGAAAGCCTTATGGTTATCCTTGGTTATGGTTGCTAAATTTTTCTCATAGTTGTTCTCTGAAGATTTTAAGAGTTGTCTTATTTGTGTGTTTAGGCTGAGGAGGAGGTTGTTCCAGTTCTGGGATCTCACTTTTGTATTTTTAGCCAGCAGCTTCTTTCACTTATTGTATAATTTATTAATACTAGATGTCCACCAGGATGGTTTATTATTCTATGTAAACGTAATACTTTACATTCACTTACATTTTATTAAGTTAACAGTTAAGGACTTTTTAAGTAAAGGTAGTTTTTTATTGGAAGTCATTTTTCATGTGGTTGAATCTGGAGGGTTTTTAAATGATTTGCGATAATTGTGTTTTTAGATTTTGAAGAAGTCTTGAGTTATAATTGTGACAAAAGTGCTTAATTTATTTAATAAAGTAGTTTATGCGGCAGTTGTGTGGGTCTTGCATCTTTTTTTTGATGCTTTTTTTGGAGTTTCGGTGATGGTTTATTTTTTCTTGAGGATTTTGCTTTAATTCTATCCGGCACAGCTGTGTCTATACATTTGTGTAGATGTTTATACAGGGCATCAGTGTATGCCTTAGTGTAGCCATCAATACCATCTGTGGAAAATGGAGCTTGGAAGTCAATTATACTTTCCCTTAGGAGGTTATAGTTAGCTTTGATGAAGTTTTTTAGCCTGACATCTCCTTTGGGGAGTTCTGGTGCTATTGCTACTTCAGAAATGATTGATGTATGGTTGGATTTAACCAGTGCGGACCCTATACTTGAGGGGTTGCATTGGTCACTTATATTAGTGAGGCCAAGTCTAGAATATCGGAGCCCATTGTGGGATGGTGCACTATTTGTTCTAGGGCATTTGAAGTAACAAAGTCCAGGAAATTTTGTGCGAGTGAGTTTGGGCTTGTATAAGATTGCCAATTAATGGAAGGATAGTTGAAGTCACCCATGACTAGGGTGTTAGGTTGTACCTTAATTGTCCCAAGTAGGTCTAAATAAGCTGTGTGGACATCTTGGTTCATGAAAGGGGACCTTTAACTAACGATGATCTGAAGGGAAGGGCTTACCTACAGTAATTTGGATTTGAATAGCTTCATAGTATTTTCTTGTCTAACCAGTATATTATCTTTAATGAAAATAGATACTCCATCTCCTTTTCTTATCACACCTTCAGTTTCTGGTCTGAAAGTGTGGAAGGTATTGTAGCTTTGCAAGGCCGGTGTACTTTCTGTGGCCTTGAGCCAGGTTTCTGTGACTGCACATATATCAACATCTTCCAGGGAGAGGACCTTGCCTAAAAGAGACATTATGGTGGAGGCAAGTACCTTAGCCAGCAAATGGAAACCTAGAGGTACCAGGTGAAGACCGTCTCTGGCAAAGCAGTGTGGTCTATCCATCATTTGTCCTAGGCTAACAGGCACTGGATCCCCTTAGAATGACACCAGAAACTAAGCCAATTATTGAAGTCAGTCATTTTATGTTTATATTGTGGTATCATCCTAGGCGAGGATAAAATGCTGCTCAAAGCTAGAGACATACCCACCTGGGACACATGTTCAGAGAGCTCAATCATGTCTCTCTTCATATATTTTAGAGAGGTACATCTCAAGTCGTTCACACCAACATTAACTATGACGGAGTCTTAGTGGTACTTGTTGTTGAGAGACTTGAGTGCATGTGTGATCTGGTGAGCCCCTGCAGCAGAGAGGCAGCTGACTGTAACCTTTTTGTTCAACATGGTGAGTGGGGCTTCCATATGTCTGACTATAAAGTCATCTATAACTAAAACATTAAGAATAGTTGTGCATTGCCTTAATGGCTTATGTAATAAGACACAGGTGCTAATGTTTTTATGTGTATTGGATGCTTTGGGTGTTGTGTTCGGTGTAGCATGTTTGTGTTTTTGAGGTTTCTGGTGTGTAGGTCTGCATATGAAGGTTTATGTGCTGGGTGCATGCTATGAATAGGAGTCATGGTGTGTGAGTGGGCAACCTGTTTAGTGCTACTGTTCTGGATGTGAGAGAGAAGTGATTCCAGATTCTTAGTGTAGGAGCATCTCTCACAAATTGTACTTGAGTGATTTAGGAGTAAGGGGTTGTCGGTGTAAATGAAGCAGTTGTTATACTGCCTCAAAAAAAAAACATGTCCAGCAGGCTGGTAAGAGAAAAAGAGGAAAACTAACAGTTAATAATGCAAGGTTTGAACCTGGTATCTACGCAGGTAAGGAGAAAAAGATGCAAGCGAGAGTAAAGAAGCTAATACAAATAAACCAATGAAAAAGCTCAAACTGAGCCCTGCAGCAATGAAATACCTCAAACTGAGCCTTGAACCAGTAACCTTCAATTAGATAGTCACACTGTACTCTCCAGCCATGAGAGTACAGGGGGACTTCTCCCAAAAAAAGATGTCCTGCTTTTTAGTGCTCAATCTACAAACAGAACTGAATTAAACTGGTTTGAATCCAGTCTATACTATGGCCAACAGAAGTGCAATGGAACAAATGAAAAAAAGCAGGATAATTTTTCTAAATTAAAAAAGCAACAGTGTCAAAAGCAGCGCAGTTTTTCTTGAATTAATAATAGCAACATAATAAAACAGTAGATATTTTCTTTAAATTAAAACAGCAGTTGGTGTAAAGTCAAAGTGCAACAAATGCAATAGTAAAATACAGTGCAAAGTAGCAGTAAACAGTGCAGTTTTTTTTACTTTTGAAGTACAGTCACAGTATATAAGAGAAGTGCAAAGAAAAAATACTTAGAGTCCTTTGGTAGGTTTCCTAATCTCAGGAAGACCAGGTAAACACCTACAGCCACTAGATGAATAATCCCAGTCTTCCTAATGTAAAAGCACAGTAAGAGAGTAGTGCTACAACAAACAAGCTTAAACATACAGATAAAGTAGTGTACCTTAAACAGCTCACAAAAGTGTGATCATTCAATAAAAATACTTTGCTTTGTTTAAATGAGCCAAGAGTCACAGAATTGTATAGAATTTATAAAAGCACTAAAAGCAGGGCAAACTGACTAATAAAGTGTCCAGCCAATAAAATTACATGCAAAAATCTCAAGTGTTTCCTCAAAGTAGACAGACCAGGCTACTTCCAAGTGCTCAGCTAGCTAGATAATGATTCAGATGGAGTAAATCAGTACAACAGACAATAACAGGCAAAATGCACTTTTTCCATATAAGCACAAGGAAGGGCAAATAAATTATTTTTGTTTGGGACTGAACTTGTGTTTGATTCATTGCTTTATTTTAGTTATTTGTCCCATTCTTGGTCATTAGTTTTTTGGTTTTGTTTTAAAAATTTCAAGATAGCAGCAGCAATGTAGAAAGGGAGGAGGATATTAAGTTCAATTTACAGTAGAGGTGGGAAGGTAAAAATCACCACTTTTAAAACCAAGTCCAACAAACGGGATGGTGAGTGGGAACCACTAGCAGGAAATCGTCAGCAATGCTACACCTTATGCAGGCTTGAAATCCTTCCGAGAAAGACAACATTGAAACAACATTCAGCTTTTATGAGTTATGGGTTTCTTCATCTTATTGTATAATTTGCTAATATTGAAGTTCTACCAGATGGGTTTCTTTTTAAATCTGGCACTGTTTTTATGTCTGTTGGGGACAGAGACCTCAGTGCAAGCCTGGAAATGAGCATAGAACTTATCCACGTATATGGCCAGTGAGGAGTCATCAGGGTGAAGATGGTATTTGGATTCTAACAAGTCATCAGTTAGTTTGAGTAGATTTGCCTTGAAGTAGTCTCTGAGCATGAAGGGGTTAGGAGGTAACTTGGGTCTTGCTTGGTGGTCAGATATGATCAGTGATTTGGTAACTATAGATGCGGAGCATGGGGGAGCTAGGTTGGTGATTACCAAGTTCAGTATTGTTGAAGCCTTTATTGGTGTGTGAACTAGTTGGTCTAAGGAGTTGGCATTAATGAAGACCAGTAATCTTTCTGCATACTTATTTGTGGTGGTATATGTTCCCAAGTTAATGGAGGGGTAGTTAAAGTCTCCCAAGAGGGTAATTCTGGGCTCTATAGTGAGGGGTGTCAGTTGTTTAGATATGCTTTGTGGTTTGCTAGGTCATGAAGAGCTGTGGTAGTTGGCAGTGATGTGATACTGGATTTTCTTCATGATAAAGATGTGGATGAGTTCAAGGTCATTATTCTGTATAATAGGTTTGGAAATTAAGTGGTTTCTTAGGAACAGAGATGCACATCCTCCAGGTGCACCTTCCAGTTTGACATTGAGTCTGAAGCAGTGGTAGGCATTAAATCCCTGCACTGCAGGAAGTGCTTTCACTGTCCTTAGTGCCATCTTAATATTTTAATTTTAATTGGCTATGTAGACAATTCTAGAAGACTGACCTTGACTAAAAAAGGTACTGTGGAAAAGGAAAAGTATTTACCAATATACAGAAGCCATAAAGACATGGCCATGTGTGTATACATATATATATGTATACACACACACACACACACACACACACACACACACACACATATATATATATATATATATATATATATATATATATATATATACCGCCGAAAGAAGAAAAAGAATTTCAATTAAGCTAATACTATTTTTTTAAATTGTTGATGATTGATTATTTCACTGGGGTTACATTTCTTGATGTGAGTGTTTGTAAAGATTTTACGACTATGAGTTTAAATATTAAATTCACAGAAAAGAAGTAAACAATAATGCTCTCTATATTCTTCTAGAAGGAACACAGTAAAAGGCAAGAAAATTATGGCTTCAAAGCTTACAGCAAGTGATGGTGATTTCTTAGAAGAAAGTGGGTTTCCTAAACGTAATTAATTGTAGTGACGATTATAGTGCTGTATGTGGGGGTGGGGTGGGATGATTTCTATTCTGTGCCCAAACATAAAGGAAAATGAAGATAACTGTATGATATATGGTCCTCATTTACAATATTGGTGTGAATGCTAATAAGGAATGCAATACTATGATTTTGTTTGACACATTTTTATTAAGTAAAGTATAATTTGAGCAGGCGGTGAGGAATCTGAACTTTCTCAAACAAAATCAGTTTTCATTTGAATGAAATTCTGTTGCACAGACCTAACATTTGGGAATGCTTCTGGTGACAATAGGAAAAATAGAACCTATAGATGTAGTTTCTGCAAATATTGCAAATTTATCAATAATTGTCCCCACAATTATAATCCTTTAGTTCCAGTTGTCACTCCAACTGCAAATCCAAAAGTATTGTATATAGCACAGAATTTATGTCCTGTAATGTTTTAAGTAGTGAGAACTTCTAGGAAGTTAAGCAGCAGAATTTATGAGCATACATATACCATAAAGCTACCAACAGTTCATTCATTAGACATTCCATCCCAAGGAGTAACTTTAAAGTGAGTATTTTATGTTATGCAACACGTGAAATTGGATGTTAAAGGTGATGATGATGAGTCTTTGCTTGAAAGAAAGGAGTCCTGCTTAATGCCTGTAAGCCCCTTGTCTCAACAAAGCCTTTAACAGTAAAAATATTCTTAAACAGTCTCTTAAACACTAAGAGAATGTATTATAAAATATGGGTGCAAATACATCTTTCACCCACATATTTATTTATGCATTTATTTACTTATTTATCTAAATTTAGGTATTACTAGATAATACGATATTTATATGTGTACACATATTTATTCATGGCATTTGTAAGTGTATTTATCAGTTTTGTTAACTTTATAGCATGTTATTTGAGTCTCACACTGATGAAAATACTGTGTTTTTATGAACGTAGCAATGTATAGTGAGCATCTTTCATTTCAATGAATTTATGACAGAAAATATGTTTGTAAAAGATTTTAATGGATCAGTTTTAAGAATTTATTCCTTTTTGCCCTTATTAAAAGGTATTGCTAGTCTAATGATATTGAATAAACTAATGAAAGCTCTAAAAAAGTCTGTTTTGCTTCTAGGTTTTAAGATGCATATTTCTGCTGTGATTTTACTTTTATTTTCTTTAGTTCACTGCTGGCTTTTTGGTTAATATGCTGTGTGTGTGTGTAAGCTCAAATGCGCACGCGCACTCGTGTGTGTATGTGTGTGTGTGTGTGTGTATGTGTGTGTGTGTGTGTGTGTGTGTGTGTGTGTGTGTGTGTGTGTGTGTGTGTGTGTGTAAGCAAACTCAAATGCACGTGTGTCTTTTACTGACTTTGACCACTCCTTCACTATGTGCATCTTGATAGTCTACTAAATGCACGTGTGCGTCTTTTACTGACTTTGACCACTCCTTCACTATGTACATCTTGATAGTCCACTCTGATGAAGCTATGGAATGTCATGAAATTCCAAATTTACAACATCTCAGAAATAAAGCAGCAACAGGATGTTTTCCTATAGAAGATTACTTTACTGTACTGTTGAAGTCTCCTTTCAGTCATTTTCAAATTTCTAAAGCAGCAACTTCTCGTGCTACCCTTAATTTGGTTGTTGTACAACTAAACATCTTTTTACTCCAGTATTACAGTTAAAATTATAAAACATTTGTAGCCCAGAATAAAGGTTAACAGTAAAATTCAAAGGAAACAAAAATAAATTCATTTTTAATTAAAGGTTAAATCAAAAATGATTGCAGACACCTCCTGAAACTAAGTATTGTTGGGAATTCCTTCAGTAACATTGGCAGGAGATTCCAAAGGAATGGCTTCCAAAAGACACAGGAACAATAATCAGACGACAACTTCTGGTGCACCTGTGGAACTACTAACAGTCCCAAACTAACAGATCTGAGAACAGAAGATAATGGATACCATGCTAGAGGCTCTTGAAGAAAGGGAGGACCATATCAGAGAGGGCTAAGTAAAGCAAGAGCAGAGCTTTGAAGACGAAGTATATCTGTACAAGGCAACAGTTCAGACTATGGAAAACCTGTGTAATATAGTGATATTAAATTCTGAGTCTAGCAGTCCCAGGTACAAGCAGTTGCAATAGTACAAATGGGAGGAAAACATGGACTGCACTAGTGCTGGAAGATCCTTAGCTGGAATTAGGTGCTTTGTAAGGGTAATGTCCTTATGATGGTAGCATAAAGGTCTAAAAGCTGACACCTAAAAGGCTGCTGTTAAGGACAACCCAAAGATTATGTACCTACAACACAAATTCCTGCATATCAGTTATAGATACTTTTGAGTCACACGATTGGGGCACTACAGTCTGGGAAAACAGCATATATTTTAATGGGGGGGCCATCTTGGAGTCATTGAGTTTTAACTGATTTTCCAGAAGTGGATTTATTCAAGACCATCTGTGAGTGAGTTTACAGCAAACATGGTATGCTGAGGGAAGGAGAGGTAAAGCTGCTTGTTATCTGCATAGCAATGGCAGTACATCTCTCTACTGAAAAAAAAAAATCTCCCAAACGTAGCCCATACACAGAACTGAGAACAACACAGGACTCAAATGATGCTGTGTCGAACACCACAAATGAAGTGGTACAGAAGAAAGAACTGATGCCAGAGACCTCCCTCCGAGACGGAGAAGGCAAACCAGTCCAAGGGTACATTCTTTGCAGAGTTTACATCTCCTCCTTGTACCTGTTACTTGTTGGGATAAGCTTCATCTTCTGCATGACCTTAAACAGCATACATTGGGCATCAGAGAATGAATGAATAAGCTGGTAATCAAATATACATAAAGATACTATGAAGAGACTTTGTAATGGTAGAGGAATTGTCTTAAGTGATGAAACTTAAATGAAAATACAAAACTGTGAAGTCATGCATGTTGAAATTAAAAAAAATGGACACAAAGAGTACACATTTGTTGATGAATTTGAAGCAGAAGCAGTAACAGAGGGGAAAAGGACGTACAGACTGTCATGTCAGGGGACCTAATCTTAAACATTCTGAGAGAGCATCAGGGAAGGCTGCAGGATGCAGGCCTGCATAGAAGAGGCATCAGTCAGAACAAAATAAGGCTTTAACCCCCCCCCCCCCCCCCATTGGTGAGACTGCATAGGCTTAAAGTACTGTGTGTAGTTATGGAGATCTCACCATCAGAAGGTTATAAAATGGTTGTAGACTGCTCAGAGGAGGGAAATAATAATGTGCCTAGTGTGCAGTCTGCACAAGAAGGTATAAAATGGAGATTAGAAGATTAATGTGTACAGCACTGAAGAAGAAATTAAACTGATAGGGATAGGACAGAAATGTTTAAATATCTCAAATGAATAAAATGTGTCATTTTATGAAACAAACATTATTCTGGAGAGTTAGAACAGAATTTGAAGCTTCACTCTGTATGGTTCAGGGAAAACATATAAGCAAGCGTTATTTCAATGAAACTGAGTAGCTGAGAGAGTCTACCTGAAGAGGTAATAAGATGATAAAAAAATGAAATATGCATGGCATAGACATACAGCAGTTTTGTTATAGGTATTACCAAAGATAAAGAAGTAAGCTGTTAGGATCTCAGATTTTTCAGTCAGAAGGGACATGGCCATCCTGCTGTCTTACTCTGTGCTTCCCTTGAGGAACTGAAACAAAGGAACAGTAGGCACTTTTAAGAACCTCAAGGAAGTTTAAAGTCCAGCAAGAGATAGTTTTTCAGACAGATAGAAATATACTTGAACAAAAATTCAGAATTTGATGGTAAAGACTAGTGAATTTGTTGTTTACTTGTTTGTTCACTCCGGAAGGACACTTATCAAATTCCACCAAATGAGTTCATGTACAATGTGATTTTTTTTTCTCAGCTGTTAAACATGAACCATTTTCTTTTTAAACATTTCTTTCTTAATTTCTGTTGTTTAAAATCCTTTTATAGGATGTTGCCCACTTTTCCTCATTATTAGGCTTCAGGCAATCATCTAATCTGTTCTCTGTTCTCCTTTACTACAGGATCCTACCATCACCTGACCTCTTTCCATGGTGTAGACAGGGAAATGCTGTCATTTGAATTACATTATTATTGTATGGCACAGCTGGCCCATGATTTGCCAGGTTTTAAAAGGAACAAATGCTCATTTCAGTGAAAACCTGACAGGTCTGCCCCTTTTTTATTCTCCCCTTCCATAAGTTACTGTGACTTTGAAGTGGGTATTTATAAGTAAGATGAGTGTTGATCTGGGGCTGAGGGAGTCGCTGTTTTACAGAAATAAGGGGTATGACCTGCCAGATTTTCTCTGAAATGAGTATTTCTTTCCTTATTCAAGCCTTAATAAAGCATAGTGGAACGAGTATGGTGCGAATACTGGATTGCCGGTCTAAACATTCAGATGATATAGGTGTCACAGAAAGTAGTTGGTTTTCCTATCTATTCTTCAAACTAATGTTACTCATGACATGCTGTACCCCCTTAATGTAATACAGCATCAGTTATGGGGTTCCTTATCACTCAAGAGATATTTATAGTAGACATGCATCTCTGTCCTGACACAGATGTTGCTAAAGTGCATGTCAGCTTACATTAAACAAAAGAAAATATCTCGGGTCTATATCACTTTAGCGAAAACCCCATTACCCAAACCCCCGTACATCAACCCCCATACCTCGAACTGTGGAATTCTCGAAAGCACTCAACCGCAAAAAATAAAATATTGAACTGCCATAGTCGGCCAACCCCACCACCCACTACTTAATACCTACCCAAACAAAATAAATAAACCACATACATACACTAACCAAACCCTACAGACATACACCCAAACAAAAAAAAATAATCCACATACATACATTTAACAAAACCCCATTTCCAATACTACACTAAACCGCACATACACAACTATCTATGCACTATCCTTAACCCTAAGGTCCGTAACTACCGCACACTTCCCCTACAGATATACACCCAAGCAAAATAAATAACACACATACACTTAAAAAAACCCTACATCTAACACTGCAGTAAATCTTACAAACATTACTTATCTATGCACTTACCTTAACCCAAATCCTAACCCTAAAGTCCTATATATCGCACACTTACCTTACGGAGCTATACCACAGACAGGCCAACCAAAACAAATCGACATTTCGGAATTCGTGGTTTTGGACATTCGAGGTTTATGTACTTCGTGCGATATGGTTCGACGTATTCATGTTCGCATAAAGGAGTTTTCGTTGAAGTAATATAGACCCAATTTCTCAACCACAAAGTTTGCCCAAGCACTCCAGCCAACCCTATGTTGTTCCTCCCCGACCCTCATGTTGCCACATATTAGGCATCTGTTTTGGGTACTCTGATATTGCTTTGTAGAGTTACAGTCTCTCATCTTCTCTGACAGTGTATTCCAAAGCCTAGCTTGGTAATACTTGACGATTTTGGTCTTTGCTAATTGTTTTGATTCCTTCCCTTACTCTTTCCACTCTTTTTTGTCCCTTACCTTTGCACTGATGATAATCTGCATCTACCTGTGCTCTTCTTGGCCTTTCATTGTTGTGATGTATATGTATCCAGTGCTTCACGCCTCCAGCTCTTATTCCCGTATTGTTAAGCCTTCATTATACTGTTTCATCCATCTTTATGTCCAGCTTTTGTAATATGATATCAGCTTTACTGATGTCTTTATAGTGGGGTGGGTAATATCCTTATTTCTTGTGGCTATATGTCAGGCAGTGCATCAACAGCAGTTTGCTGGACTTTGTTACATTGTGCGATGTGATTTCATCTGTCGGTTGAGTTTAAAACCCACCTCTTTGTTATTCTCTGTCTGACCTAGAACATACCCAGCATGCTGCCTCTCTGTTTTCTCCATAACCCTGCATTTTTTTTTTTTTTTGTAATGCAAATGTCACACTCTCTAGACTACACTCTGTCACAGTAAAAACTGGATATCTTCCTCTCTATCTCCCACTCCCCTTTGGTTGCTACTCCAGTCTTGGTGTTACTGGTAAACATCCCACCTTTTTAATTCATCCCTAGTTCAACATCTAATACTATTAAGGACATCTGTCAGCACTGGAACCCGTGACACTCCTGTTAGGTTGCTACTTAATTCCCTCTACAACTGGCATCTTCTACCTCATCTTAACTAGCCAGTCTCTATTCACCTAAACAGACTGGCTGACTTCCCATATCCTTCATTTTCCCTTGATTTACCTGTGAGGCATGGTGTCAGAAGCTTTGATGAAGTCTACATACACTGCATCTAGAGTTTGCCTCGTCAAGTGTTGTGATGTTTGTTCATAGAGCTAGATCACTAGATCAGATTATATCAAAAAGAGCTGTGTTAAGCTAGACTGTTGCTATAAAAACTTTGACCAAGAACGTTAAAACTGTGTGTAATAAAACAGCATAAGCAGCATAAACAGCATATGCAAAAGAGCAGCAAAGCTTTCGAGCATAACCCTTCCTCAGTGCAATAAAATGCTCAATGACAACTTCCACCTTTTATACAGACGAAAATCACATGACCACAACCTCATCCCATTATTAACATCAAGGCAGTATAAGAAACAATATACAAGAAATTATATAACAATTATATATAACATAATTGTTATATAATTTCCCTATATGTTATATATAATTGTTATATATTCCCATCTGCTAGACTGCTTGGATTCAGGCATCTCCCGAGACTATTGTATAGAATTCCCCCCATAACCTTTCATAAAATGGCATTAAGTATGGCTGTATATGGGGGGCTCAAATGACATCTTGCAGTCCTCTTGCATCACTGTAGTCCTAGCATGTGCCAACAAAGAAGTGATGTGACACTCATTTTAGCAGAGCTCTCATGCATCACCATGGATGCGACTGCATATTCTGGTGCATCCTGCAGATTATCAAGTCCCTGAGTGGACCACTCATTCTTTCCCCTTATATGATGCTGGTAGTTATGGGGGGGGGGGGGCTGAAGTGGTGATGATTCTGTCATTCTACTGGTTTGGGAATTGGAAGGATTTTTTTTTGTGCGCCCACACATATGCTCCTCAGTTATGGACATGCAGAGATGTGAGTACAGGGGATTTACATGCTTCTGCGTATGTTCATACTTCTGAGGGTACATCCAGGATGATGTAAAAATGTTGCTACACTCATAGCTGGATAGCAGATACTTAAGTCCTTAGCCCATACTCTCCTTCTGAAACAATACCTGCTCATGATGGCTTTTCATATTGTCTCTTTCCTAGCTGACCTTTTGCCACACATGCTGCTATCAAATGTAGTATGTTGGCACCACAGGCAAACACTGCCTTTATGTTAATGCAGTGACGTTTCTTTATTACACAGATTTCATTTGCACTGCTGATGTGCATTTTTAAGATTCCTGATATGTATGACTTATTTCATTTACCCTCCTTAGCTTTGCCGCCTACTGAAGCTGCATTATCGCTTACATAATATTATTTTCCTCTCTTACATGCCACTATGACTATGGCAGCATTGTCTGTAGGGGTACAGGGGTGGAGTCCTGAGTTACTTTAAGACATTTTTGTTATAAGGAGCTGCCATATCAATCAGTGGTAATCTGTGAAGTACAAATGGTTTCATGATGACACGGTCTCCTCCCAAACTTTTATCCTGTTTCCCATACAGTACCATCTGTCAGGGACTTGCAAGCTGCTAAATACACAAGATGTATTCTCCCTGTCAACATTCCTCTAATGTGCTGTGGTGGTGATGCCTGACAGAGCCCTGCGCATCCCCTCAGCTGAAAAAGAGGAAGGGCACCTTCTGATTCACTCATTATTTATACTGGTCTGACCTTTTAGGATGTTTCAAGGAACTTTCATTGGTGAACACAGAAAGCAAAATCCCTCAGGTTTAAGGCTGTTTTTTCTTAAGCTGACATTGCACATATCTAAGTTTTTACAAATAAATGATAAGCTGAAATAACAATTTGTTGAACTAAGCTTTAAAATCTGTTTTTTTGTTTAAACTTTCACTGAGTTGCACAGAACTGTGGCAGTGACTTAATCCTCCAAATGAAAAACAGTTGCAGCAATAAATACTTACGTGCAAAGTTTTATAAACCTTTTATAGTCTCCCCTCCATCGGTTTTTATAAAGTGGGGTTTGCATTTCATGATTTGGTGAATGCTTTGACCCCATGAGACCAAACCATGCCATCTTTGGCCATTAGTGGCTCAATCTGCTATGCTAAAGCCGCATTATAGCACTACATGTAAACTGTTTTAAAGTATGCTACTGTGGCCAGTTTTAAAGCATATAATTGCAATTTGCTTTGACTTGTGGTTCTGTTAATGGTATTTAAATGTAAACTAGAATGAAAGTGCATTTGGATGATTCAAAATATTCAAGCCAAATGCGTGGTAAGAACATGTGCGAACATCTGGGGATCCTTCAGAATGGAGAAGTATACATAAATGCTATAACTGTAGACACTGTTTACAGAAAAGACGCAGCACATTGGCTTCATTTTTTTTTCTCTCCTCTCATAACCTCATCAGACAACCACCCAGGATGTTAAATAATTTATTGAAAATCTCATTGTCATGAGTAAAACATGCAGAAATATGGATATAGGTAGATGATGTAAGTAATTGTAAAAGTGATTAAAAGATATAGTAAATAAAAATATTTCAAATTTTGGCTTCATAATGTCTGAAAATGAAGCTTAATAGATGATATTTAGAAAAGCTGCCAGAGACTGTGGAGCAAATGTTTAGAATGAGCTTGTTTTTACAACAGATATCTTGGTTAAGCAGAAGATAATTGTTTCTGTAGGACTGATAGTCCTTTCTAGGTACTTTTTTGTTGTTGTTGTATCTTTCGGCTTGTCCCGGTGCAGCAGATTTTTACGTACCGAGATGCCAGCCCTGACGTACAACCTTCAACGAAGGTACGCCTATTCACTCATGTCTCCAGACAGAAGACGCTTTAGCTGAGAATCGAACAGGACAACATCTTACTGTGAGGCAACAATGCTAACGCAGCACCACCACCGCAGTCCAGTCCTTTCTAGGTACTAGTCATATTACATGAAACAGAGAAACATATTTTAGAGGATTATTATGCTTGCATATTTCTTGAAGGGAAACTTGAGATTCTGCATGCAAGTTCACTCACAGCCCGCTGAGAAAATAATGATTTGATATGTAGTGCAGGGTTACTTTTCATATAATCTGCTGTTTTCTGACAGCATTATCATGCGACAGATACAACACTAGCATGAAGAAAGCTGACTGCTAGAATACTAAAAAGTTTGAAGATTAGGACTGCAAAATGTCTGAGTCAAAATGAATCACTTGAACAATTTTGTTTTGCAACACAGGTTGTAGTAATGCCTGCCGTGTTGACTTCCTTATGAAGGGTATTATTAACCAACCAGCTAACAGGATACTTTCCTTATTTGCTGTAACCTAAACTGACTTATTGCTGCAACATATAAGTAACCTCTTTGGTATGTATCAAATATAAATTTAGGATCTCAGGGTGGGCTGCTGTTATCTGTTTAGCTGAGTCCCTTATTCAGAAATGGGTTTTGATTTTGAAGTTAATGTCACTGTCTTTTTCCCAAGAGTTTTTAGAACTCCATCTTGTCACCATCCATACTTGTCTGCTACAACTTAAATTAGCTGTCACTTCTGAACTGAAATATTTAATAGTTTGTAACTGGGGTTAGAACAATCTTTGCAAACCGTTTTCAATCACAGTCCAAGGAACAAAAGCAAAGTCTATGTATACATGAATCTTTTAGATCAGCCACTTGCTATAAGTAGTATGTCTTTGGGAATGGAAATAAACTGCAGTACCAAAAAGAAGTCAAGGGAGTTTAAAGGAAATTATGAAAACATCACATTGACAGTAAATGGAGACTGGAATTGAACCTTAGACACTGGAGTAGTAAAGTAGCAACACTAATCACTCTGCCAACCAGGCCACTTATCCACTGTAGACTTTCCAGCAGATTATTCATCCTTGAGACCATTACAATAAGGAAATGCATGTGTGTGTGTGTGTGTGTGTGTGTGTGTGTGTGTGTGTGTGTGTGTGTGTGTGTATGGTCTTGTGCATGCAGGGAGGTGTTTGCAATGCTTGGAGCCTATCGTCAACATATAACTCTGGCTGATAAATGAAAAGGAATATTTTTTTTGAAGTGAAACTTCTTAAGTCACACTAGTGCGAGTGAGGAGGGAAGCTGAAAAGTGAATTGGAAATGGAACTCAGACTTCACCCACTGTTGTGTAGTTCATCTCATAGAGAGGTAGTGTGACTTCCAACTCAAGCTCCGCTAGTGTGCATGTGCACACACACACACTTAAACACTGTGCCTGCTTTCACTCCGAACTCGCACTAGCCTCAAATGTGCTGCATCCCACGGAACTTGTTATTGATAATTCTAAGCAGTGCCTTGTAAGGACTATTCTGTTACTTAGGGCAACCTCAGAAGAATGATAAATTAAAACTATTTCTATATTACTCCAGTGATATTAAACAATATAGGGATATTATTGAAAGACACTGGGATATCCTGACTATAGATAATGATATTAGGGCCATAGTAGATATGAAACCAGGATTCATATATAAAAATATGAAGTCCCTCAAGAGACGTTTATGTATTCCGAAGAGGGTGTCAGCTAATACAGGTCATGGGTGTACTACTGCATGTGGACATTGTCAAGCTTGTAACTGTAGTGATAATACTGGAGTATTTAACCATCCTGATCAAAACAGAACATATAGTTTTGTTATTGCTGCGACTTGCAGTAGTGTCCATGTGGTTTATTTGGCTCATTGTTCAGTTTGTACAAAATTCTATGTTGGTAAAACTGACTGAGCTCTGAGAGATAGGATTAAGGAACACTATTACCATATAGGCAAAGGTGATACACTCAGTGCTTTGTCTAAACATATTGTGGATACTGATGTTTCTCATTCTTTTAAATTTATGGTACTAGGATGTATTTCTGAAAACATCAGGAAAGGTGACATTAGAAACCAAACTGAACAGTTGGAAGCCAAACGGATAGTTAGATTACGTGGGGATTATGGACATGGCCTGAATGACAGAGTACCATTGAGACCTAAACTTAAAGCCAGATCATTAAATAGGAGATAGTCTGGCATCTATTTATTTTGAATTTTTAAAAAAATAGATACAATTTTATTCTTTGACATATTTGTACATAGATATATGTATGTCGATACTGAATTGTGGATGTTTATATATATATATATATATATATATATATATATATATATATATATATATATATATATATATATATATATATATATATACAGCGGTAGCGTTGTTGTCTCACAGCAAGAAGTTCTCCCATTCGATTCTCCTAATGCTTCTGTCATGCGCCAGTAAGACATCTGACATTTTATTGTACAATTTGTAAAACATTGTTGAGGATAAACGGTGGTATTCTTCAATCCAAAAGCATTGGTTTGGCTGCCTGTACTAATTTTGTGTATTTAAAATGATAAAGTAATGTAGAGCCTCATGCAAGCTTGAAACACAGTGTAGTCTAAAAACTTAAGAAATGACATCAATGGAAGTACTTATTTTGATAATGCAATTAATCTGTCAATTTCTTACCATTAAAAATCAATACTAAAATATGTTAAATTAATAAAAAATGTATTTAAAAAAGTGTGTGCGTGGTTGCCATGGGTGGTAGAAGTGAAACTTCTAGAAGGAAATGCGAAGGTCTACTTATACTGTACCATTTGCATTTTTTTGCACTTCCTTACAGAAGTTTCACTATGGTAACCTCACTGCCTGACCACTTCCCAGCCCCAGCCACAGTATTTCACATTCCGTAAGTACAGAGCTACGCCACCAGTGCTGTAGAACTGATCTCACTGCTGGTTAGTTATGTATAAATCAAATGTTCACACCAGATAAGTATTTCTTCCTCCATTAAAAAAATATCCACATTGAAAACATACTGCTTATGTCTTAAAACCTGGTGCTTTGGCTATACGGTAGCCTTCATAGGAGAATTTTTTTTTTAATAAATACAGACCTGTATGGTCAATGCCATTAATCAGTTAATAAGAAGGCACAGATCCCCAGTTAGTTCTATTCCTAAATAACCATTTACTTTTTCAAACAACTGAACTTCACATTGCCTTCTCATTCTAAGATAATGCCGATAACTTGTTTTGTACCTCAAAAAAGAATTGCACTTAATAATGTTTCTTTTTGTCTCTTGCTCCACTTTTTTTGTTTGGATGTTTAGATGACCCTTCATTCACAAAGAGTGACAACCCTGTGGTTCATTCGTTTGGGAGAGAGTTGAGCACTTGGAATAATGCTGTGACTCACATGGGGGATCATGTTATTTACTCATGGACCTAATGTTTCTTCTCTGCATGCCTGTAGAAGCTCAATGGGGTTATGCACTGGGGCTGATAAAGGGGTTGTCTCCTGCTTCTGCTAGTGATGTAACTCTCAGAAGGCCCCACCCCTTTACTGTAAGGATCAGTACATATTCCTCCTTCTCCTTTACTAGGGAATATAATATGGAATATGTGCTCCAGGCATGTGCATCCAACCCTTACCCCACAACTCAGGTGAGCAGACAAATTCTCATCAGTCATTTCCCTGTCTTCACCTTCTGTCTGTCACCGAATCACCTTTAGACTGTGCCAAAGCAGCTATTTTCTAACTTGCACATCACAGAAACTTTGCATCGAACTCACTTTTCCTTTTAAAAAATCTATTTAGAGCTTCAGTTAGAACTGCAACCTGCATATTAATTATTATGAATTTCATGAAAGTCACTTTCGTTTCCATTTGCACATGTGCCTGTGCCATGCTGATATTTGTAAATTTCCCTCCTATAAATTAGGGTTTGGAAAAATCTTCATTGCTGATCATGGAATCATGCACAAACTTTATCAGTGATAATAGATGCTTTGAAGTCTCCAGCGATATGGAAATCTCCTGATTTATCTTATTTCTTACACAGTGGCACATTCATTGTACCTTAGTACCTTCTAGGCCTTTTAGCTTATGTTGTTCACTTTTTATTTTAGATAAGAGCATAAGGCATTGCCCTGGCCTCAAGGAATTTTGGACTAGCATTTCATGTTATTTCATTGTTGTTTTTTTCTGAACTTTACTTTCCCTGTCTGTGACATAGAGTTGTTCAGCATCTGCCAGTAATCATGATGATATCTCATCTCTGGTAGTTTTTTATTGCCTGTGGGTGCAGCTTGTGTCTTCTTTACAGTGTACCATTTAAGTTCATTGTTTACTTATCCATTCTGTGCCACACACAGCTGCTCACCCCACATACCTCTCAACTGTCCAGATTTTCACAAAATGTCCAGATTTTTGCCTTGTGTTTTTGGTCTGTTCCTTATAAAATTTGTGTTTTTTCTGAGAATTCACAGAGAATTGAAGTCAGTAAATAGTGACATACATTTAAGTTTCTGACTTTATATTAATCAGAAAATACATGCTGAAAGAAATCATGTTATTTTTAGCAACTTTCTAAGTTTATAAGAGCAATATTTAAAATCCATCCCTATTTTTCAGCCTTTGTCTCCCTGTTATTTTACACTTTGTCCTGATTTCTTGTACTAAGAGGTTGAAAGGCATGCTATCCCCCCCCTCTTCTACAGACAGTTATTTTACCCAGTGGTACAGGACTTCATTTGAAATTCAAACTTAGCCAGTCATGTGAGTGACAACAACCTTTTCTTCAACCTTTTTGGAGAAAGACTATGTTGCAATGATTGTTAGGAAATCCTTTTATGTAGTACGGATAATTGTCAAAGGAATATCATCATCTAAAGTAGTCATCAGACCTTACACTCAACATTGACATGACTAATTATTAAGTATAATGCTCTCTTTGAGGTAAATTTCACTAAAGATATCAAACAATTAGAAAGTTTGCTAACCAAAAAGTTTTTCTAGACTTTTATGAATGTACATATAATTCTCTGACAATATTGAATTTTGCTTTAAGTCTTTATTGATTTGAAATATTTTCTGATCGGGTTGTGTCATAATTTAAACTATTTACACTATTTTGTTTTTTAAAACTGATATATACACATTGAAGAAGGGTATTTCCCAAAAGCTTTGTGAAATTTCTAATAAACCTACTTTAGCTTGCTTCAACTAACTCAACATGTCCTTCATTTAGAATTCTTTGTTTACTGTTTGGCCTTTTTGTATTCCAATGGTTTACCTTTGGGTTAGTCCTATTTTGTGATACTTTATTGGCTTTGGATTTATTGGACCAGTCTTGCGTTTTGAGTTTGTGAGTGAGTTCTTGACATGACACAGCCTACCTTAAATATGAAAGTAAATTCAAGCAATAAGAATTTTTTACTTAAATCAGTTTATGATAATACAGAATAATCCCCTGCTTAATCAATTTAATGAACTTTCTCAAACAAGTATATAGAATCAAAAACTCTCTGACTGTAATTTTGATGAACAGTTAGTTAATCTTGAGAGAAAAGTACAAACCTTTAAGAAATTACAGTGGCAGCATCTAAGTTTCTAAGCCTATTTGGACTTTGGTATTGTTCCACGAAGGCTATGAATACTTACAATGCCCTTGTATGGTAATACCTATCCTGAACTACTAAAGAGGTGGGAAGAGCTCTATTTGAAGCTGAATGCTGAGTATGTGAACCTAATGAATATTTTTTTTGAAAAGATAGAAATTGACTTACAAAATGAGATAGCAAGACTTGAAAAGAATTTGACCAGGCTACCATGTTTTTCTGAAAACATTAATTGGTATAGTATGCTGTTAGAAAGATTAATGGCATTTGAAGAGAAACTAATGCTTGCTAAAAAATGTAAGCTGCATAGATACTTGCATGATTAAAAAAATGGAAATATTTTCTAATGGCCCAAAGAACAGTGCAATATAGGGAATACACCAGGGAGATGAAAATGAGAAATCATTAGATAGCCGGGACAGTTTTTCTATACATGAGCCAATTCATTCATTGGGTAATGGACATATATTAAATGTCAGTGGTTTTGTGGATAGTGTGGAAGATAATAGCAGTAATGCACAATTTAATGATGCAAGTATAACAGATGAATGGCCAGTAACCACTGGTGTCTTAGACACAAATGGTAGTATCCAGTCATCTGAGGATTTTTCAGAAGCACCTAATACCACTGCAGTTAAAGCTCCTGGAAGTAATAGAAATGAGGAATAGGGACCAATTGCAAGACCAGTTGAGAGGCAGACCAGAGAGGAGAGGGAATGGAACAACACGATGGTGGAACAAGTGTCCACAAACAAGTAGCAAATGAAAACAGCAGGGAAATTAGTTAAAGGACCTGTTGTGAATCTTTCAAGTTTAGTACTATCTGAGCACAATATATCATTATTAAGTAAGGGACTGCAATTTATGCCATCCAGTACTGACATGGTTGTGCATCTCCTGACTGACGTAAGAATGTTTATAATGAACTTTAGTTTAAAGCTGATTTTTAAATATACATTACCGATGGACTTGCAGGTATGTAGGAAATCAAGTTTGCTTATTTCTATTAATTGTCCGATAGTGACTGCATTTAGTGAGATTTGTGAGCGTGAAATACAAAAATGTTATGCGCTCAAGGATAGGAGAAAGTATTATAATTTATCTGTTCATGAAAATGAAGCCTTTAATAAATTAGAAAAAAATAGACATCATAATAAAGCAAGCAATCTAGGGTGAGGCTGTAGTTCTTTTAGACAAAACAGTATATGATGCTTATATGTTTGAGTTTTTAAATGATGCTGATACTTTTGCTGTGATTAATGGTTTTGATGTTTCTAAGTTCATAAGTAATGTTAATATGGGAATTTATGAAATGCAGTTGAATGGAGATACTGACATTGATTTATTTAATTATTTTGCTGTTTCTAGCCCAAGGCTATCGGTGATATATGGGTTAGCAAAAATCCACAAAAACTTAGACCACCCCCTGATGAGATCAATAGTATCTGGGGTTGGTTGGATAACGAAGCCTATTTATTTTTATTTACAATCCCCATATAGTAAGTATTTACATACAGTGAAAAGTTATATAAAAGGTACTGAAGACTTTCTGATGCATCTTTATACTTGATATGACAATCACAGAGAGTGTAATTTTCTTTTTGTCACATTGTATATAAAATATTTTTTTTACAATGATTCCCACTAATATTGCTGTAGAAGTGGTACATAACTTCCTTTGTAGAAATACAAATATGACTGGTAAAAAACTGAAACTCTTTGTGAATCATTGGAGTTTGGTGTTAAATAATAATGTATTTATGTTTTATGAACAAATATATCATCAGAAGACAGGTGTTGCTATGGGAACACCTATAGCAAATGCATATGCAAATATTACTGTAGCAGAGTGGGAAAACATTTTTGTTTATGATTGTCCAGAAGTTTTTAATGGAAAATTTATTTTCTTTAAGTGTTTTGTTGATGACATTTTTTTGTTATGGGATAGACATACTATGGAGTTAGAAGCATGTATTGAATATTTGAATCAGTCAACTTATTATGTGAAATTTACAGCTGAATACCCCAAGGATAATATAAAATATTTAGATATAAGGTTGGAGAGAACAGGGAATGTTACTACCACTATAGTCTATAGGAAAGAGGTACAAGCAAATAGATATACACACAAAATTAGTATGCATGCACCTCACATATTTAAGAGTATAGTAAAGAGTCAGTTATTAAGAACTAGTTGGCGTAAGACAGATAACATGCAGTGTATTAAGCAAATGGAAGAAATGATGGAAGAATTTAAAGTACAAGGTTATAACACGGAGATGGAGGCAGAATAGGGCAAAACCTTATTTCTCAGCTGTTCATAGAAATGGGGATAGCTCTTTATGTCCAAAGAAAGGAGAACTTATAAGATATGTTACTACATATAATAGGCG
Organism: Protopterus annectens; assembly: GCF_019279795.1. Classification (NCBI taxonomy): domain Eukaryota; kingdom Metazoa; phylum Chordata; order Ceratodontiformes; family Protopteridae; genus Protopterus; species Protopterus annectens. The sequence goes on along the minus strand of NC_056747.1, from coordinate 422,772,366 downwards.
GTTTATTGCAGTTAAAAATATTATAGATAAGATCTGGGACATTTTAATGGCTATGCCTGAAAGTAAAAAGATTGTAGGTGGCAAACTGTGTTTTGCATATCTGAATTGTTTGAATCTAAAAACATGGTTTTGTTATAAAGACATGAGGTGCCATACTTTATAGCAAAAGACTAATAGGAAGGGTATGTTTTCCTGTCTTCATTGTACATGTTGTAAAGACTTAGAGTAGGACAACATGTTTATACATCCCATTACTTGAAGAAAGTTTGTATTTAATAGATATGCTACATGTAACACCTGTAATATTATATACTTAACAAATTGTATAAAATGTCCTGCTTTTTATGCAGGCAAATACAATGAGTGACTTAATGATAAGTTTATTGAGCACAAGTCAGAGATACTAAAGAAGGTCAATACAAATGCCCTGGCCAGTCACATAAGAGAAGAGGGTGAAGAGCACAATTTTCATTTCAGAGTTATAGAAATTAAGTTTAGAAGTAAGAGGGGTGGTGATTTGAACAATGCTTTAGAGGCCTGTGAGTATGAATGGATTACATGGTTAGGTGCAGACTGCAGACCTGGTTTGAACACAGCAGTCAGCATTAAGCCCATACTAAAAAGGAAACATGATTTTGAAATGATTTTATTTTTTATATATATTTCTTTGCTGAATAATTTTTTGATGAATTTCTAAGGTGCACGTATATAATTTTTATTGGAAGTTAAAACGCTTTTCCTAGACATTTATGCATGTATATAGAGTTTTCTTAAATACTGAATTTTTATTTAAGTCTTAATTGATTTGAAACATTTTCTGATTGGGTCATGTCATATTTTAAACTATTCAAATGAAGTCTTGTTTTTAAAACTGATGTATACACACTGAAGAAGGGTATTTCCCTAAAGCTTTGTGGAATTTCTAATAAACCTGCTTTAACTTGCTTCATCTGACTCAACTGACTCAACGTGTCCGTCATTTGGAATTCTTTGTTTGCTGTTAATCAAAAAGATCACAGGCCTAAAATCCCAGAGCTACCAAGAGACCTTAGGGTAGATCTCTGTTTCACTTACTGCACCATTAAAGGCCTGATTTGTCCATGCCTCCTATATCTCTACAAGTCCAATATATCCATCAGTACTAGAACCAAGGACCTAACTCTTCATCAACTGATAAATAAAACAAGTTTATAACCCGGCAAGTCCCAAACCCCTGGAATAAACTTTTCCTGCAAGTTAGGCAATATGACTCAATGGGTTCCATTCATAATGTTGAACACATGAAGCACTGACACACAAAAGATCAACATAAAAAGGTGAAAACACAAATTCATTGAACAGTTGTTTTAGCAGTTGCCCGAGATCACTGAAGAGTGCGGTCTGGGTTTTTTGTCCTTTCCCCACTGTGGAGTGATTTTGGAGTTGTATATATAATTAGCAGGGGATATGGGAGTATTTTAATTTTCTTTTTATTTTCATTGTTTTCAGTTCGAACTTTTGGTGTCAGTGTTCCAGGCTTTCAATGTTATGAATGGAACTCGACTCACTATCTTCCTCTTACTATTAATATGATTGCTTGTGCTGTTAAACAAAAAATAACTTAATTCTGAGTCTTTTTCATTAAGTTTAAAATTTTCTTTTATTGGCAAATTTCATATTTAGTGTCTTAAAATGTTTGTGAACATATACTTCTATATGGAAATTATATTATACAATGTTTTTAATCAATTATCTGTGCCCTCACATTATACTGCAAAAAAGTTGTTTTGTCATATGGATACACATGTCCTTTTTGTTTATCCACATGTATTTAGAATCCCATTTTGTCACAATTTTATTTGCTCAACCACCTACTCTGTTGTTTTGCTAAGCATGAGATTAGATGATGATATTTTATTGGCCAGTGAACGTCTATTGAAGATGTTGAGGGACAAGTGCCATTTCTCCTTTAGAAGAGGTAAAACCCTAGGTAGTCTTTTGGATCATTATAAACAAAACACACAATTTTGTGCACCTGAACAAAGGGCACTAGATGGTGGGGTTTTATCTGGTTATATCCCTTGTGGCCACTGCACTTTTTACAAATATAAGACTATGAAATGTAAGACTAAAGAATTTACCAGTAGAAATACTCTAAACATTTTTCACATTAATGTCTTTGCGAACTATAGTTCTGATTGGATCATATATCTAGGAACTTGTACATGTTCGGCCTTGTATTTTAGTCAAACTTCCTGGCCATTTAAACTACGTATGTCCAAACATTTGAATAGTGTTAGAAATAAAAATATCTCTAATGCTTTATATAAGCATCTTGTACAACATCCAACAGCATGTTTTAAATTCATTGCCATAGATAGAATTATTGGCAGCAGAAACAAGAAAGTGGGTTGGCACAGTATTCTTAATAAAAAAGAACGTATTTGGATCATCAAACTGGGTGGACTATTTTCACCTGGCTTAAATGAACATCTTTAACAATTTTGTTAATTGTTAGTTATATGAGATAATTATTCTTTTCATATATTTGTATATTCATAGGGTTTTAGTCCTCCTGACTGTTGTTATGATTATATTTACCTGGCTTTGACTGGCAAACATGGTTTAGGGATGATCTATTTCTTTTTAAACATCATGTGTTTAATAATTAATGAGAGGATCGATATGATTGGTGTATTCCATACTTAAAAGCTGAGTAATTCAAATGGTTGATAGTACAGTGAAGAAGGCCTTTAGCCAAAAGCGGTATGTCTTGTCAATAAATGCTTTTGATTCTCTCATCATTGTGCTGGCCGTTTTTGCTTTTGTATTCCATTCATATATATACATAGGTCATCAGTTATAAGGGCAGTTTATGCTGCTAATCTACTGACTAAGTTTGTGATATCTTTCAATGAAAGATTTCTGATGTATGCTGCTAATCTAGGATGCAGTACTCCTAGGGAAACCTATATTTGTCAGCATCCACTTGATTGATAAGCAGGACATTGTTATTGAAAGATTACTGTATTTTTGTAATTGCTGTTGGACTCTGAGAAGAGTGAGAAGGTGAGTGTTTTTATCACTTTCTCCATCTGAGTTTGTGCAATTGGGGATATATATATATATATATATATATATACACACACACACACACACACACACACACATATATGTATATCTAGGTATCTCTGCAAAAGAGGACATTCTCAGAACTGCAGCATCCACCCCCTTTAAAAGTACAACACAGTACAGTATCAGCAATCCATCTCCATACTGTGAGAGTAGAACCCACAGTCTTTTGCATCAAAAGCAAGTATATCACCTGTTGTGCTACTAACTATACAGACTTGACGTAAGCAGCACTAAACTTCTCTTCCCCTGAACAACTTTGCAGCACAAGAAATCTGGAAAAAAGCCAAAATTTATTTGGGGAGACAAAGGCCCAAAACCAGGGAATGTGACACATTTTAAACATCGATTATATAGTCTTAGAAAGTTGCTAGAATAAAATGTTTTGCTGTTACTATGCGTTTCCTGAAAGATAGGAAGACTGAATTTTAAACAGCTATAATTATTTAGTGAATTCAGTTTTCACTGATTTGCCAGAAAACCACAACTTTTAAGAGAAGCACAGACCAAAAGTATGAGCCAAACATTCCAGATACTCTGTGAAACTTTTGAATTAAATGTAAAAGATTAGTACAGTTTCAGCAATGGGCATTCGTTTTCAGCTTAAATGTAAAAGATCAGTAGTTTCAGCAATGCAAAAGATGTTCATTTCCAGCTTAAATGTAAAAGCGCACACTTACTTGAATTCAACAACTGAGCCTGCACACAAACACTTAAATGCAAAAGATGTTAGTTTCTGGCTTAAATTAAACGTAAAAGATTAGTACAGTTTCAGCAATGCAAAAGACGTTTGTTTCCAGTACAGTTTCAGCAATGCAAAAGATGTTCATTTCCAGCTAAAAAGTAAAACACACACTTGAATTTAATAACTGAGCCTGCACGCACACACTGGCGAACTTGTCCACACACTTACTTGAATTCAACTGAAATGGCTTGTTTCCATATTAAATGCAAACAATGTATGATGACTTACTTGAATTCAACAACTGAACCTGTGCACACATACCGGTGAACTTGTCCACATACTTACTTGACTTCAACTGAAATGGCCCGTTTTTTCCAGCTTAAATACAAACAATGCATGATGACTTATTTGAATTCAACAACTGGACCTGCGCACGCACACTGGCAAACCTGTCCACACACTTACTTGAAGTCAACTGAAACAGCACATAAATGCAAGCAATACATGATGACTTGCTTGAATTCAACAACTGAACCTGCACACAAACACTGGCGAACTTGTCCACACACATACTTACTTGATTTCAATTGAATGGCCCTTTTCCAGCTTAAATGCAAACAATGCATGATGACTGCATACTGGAAAACCATTCTCAAAGAAGAACACAGCAGCTATTACTCCTTTTTGGTTTTGTTTTTTTCCATTTCTTTGAGGAGCCAGGGAAAATCTGCTGCTGCTGCATGTGAAATGGATGGGGTAGCAGACATTATTGCACACACCTGAAAATTGAAAAAGAAAAAAAAAAAAGGCCGGGAAATTTGGGGATAAAGGGGGCCACTCAGGAATTCATGGCACCCCATTATTTAGACCTCAAAACCGGTAAATGCTGAGGAATTCAGTACAGTTGAGAGGTATGCCATACGCGTTACATACATATATATATATATACATACACACACACACACACACACATACACACACACACACACACACACACACACCGACTTTGAGATTAAAACCCATTATGCAGTGATCTTGTACTAAGTGCAGTCCTACAACACTGATTATTTGATGAACTAGGAATTGGTCAAATCAGCCAGCCAGTTCACAATCTGACCAAAAATGCATTCAACAAATAAAATATACTTGATTACTCTTAGTTCCAAATTTTATAGTTTTAAAACATCATAAAATCTGTATTTTGGAAGGGTGAGGTTCTCCAAGAATGTCATCATAAATTTATTTATCTGATATGAAATGCAATATTGAGACATACATTTGTTGTTTATTGGCAAAACCTAAAATCCAACAAAAAATGTTCCGAGTAATTTTTAAAGATGTAGTGAAATGTTATGTGCAAAGTACATAAATTAGTTAAATACAAAGAAAATGAATATGACTATGTATCAAGTTGAAGTCAAATTTTCCTCACAAGAGGATTGCAACATAAAATCCTGTGAACAAGGCAAAACTTTTGCTATTACAGTGGCAGTACAATTGAATTCAGCCACAGAACTTTTCCTCTGTATATCTCACTTTCTTTGTATTATTCCTCTTTTGAGGGTCAGTGGGTTATTACAGGGGTGTATGCCCCCAGTTCAAAATTGTTATCTGGTTATATATTCTGTGTAAAACTGTATTTCATGTACAAAAGTGCAGTCACTTCAACAGTATAATCTAGGGCCTTAACAAGGGGAAGGGAACATGGATAAAAAATGTTAAACACAATGAAGCAGCACTCCTAGCGAATAAATAAAAATGTGTACTGTGTTCCAGCCTTAGGGAAATAATTTATCTCACAACAACTGGATGTCACTGAACTGGAGCAACAGATATCTTTTTGTTTTGAATAAATGATTTGCTGAAGTTAAAGCAGAGATGTGTTTTTCCTTAAGCTGGAATTATGCCATGTAAAAATGATACAGTAATAAGAATGTGATTAAATAGATTTTACTACACAACTGATGTCGTAAAGACAACTTTTTTCTACATTATTAGAAAATATTTACACCCCAAATTATTATGTTTATACAGAATATGTACTAGAATTTATATAAAGGCTTCTTCTGGGACTGTTAAGCCCATGCAGAACATTACCCCCACCTATTGCAATAGTACAGTTCACCACAAATGATTCAGAGACTGTTTTATTAATAAATATTGTGACAAGATTTGTTGCCATCCATAAAAGTGTCATATAGATGTATGTGAATTACCTAATAGCACTGGTGATTTCAGTGATTTTATGTTTTTTAATACTTTTATGTAAAAAACAGAGTAAACGTGCCAGTATTACTTCAAAGAAGTTGCCTTTATCTCTCAAAACTACAAATATTACAGTCTGAATATATATATATATATATATATATATATATATATATATATATATATATATATATATATATGCACACACACACACACACACATATATATTATAATAATTCTGGTTTTCCCCAATTACCCCTTTTAACAGCTAACCTGTGAGAGTATTTAAGTAGTGGAGGGTACCATTAAAGCTCATTGAAGAATAGAGCTCCTTTTTCCAATAAATACTTTACGATCTGCAACAGTCAACAAGGCAACCAAATGAGATCTTTTTGTGATGTCTCATCTAATTTGCAGAATCACAACAGATGAACAGCATCTTCATGGTGCACTAAAGTAGCAGAACTGGAATGAAAACCCAAAAAGCTAGGACATTTCTGTAAACAATTTTATTATAATATTCCACAAAATGTCTACTGATTCTGCTTCAGTTTTGTTTTGTTTTTTTGTTTTAAGAGAGACTCATCTGGTGTGCCTTACTATAAGTGGCTAGTACATCCGTCAATTCTTAAGTTGATGAGGGGTAAGCCAGAAGTCCTTCATGGTGCAATTCCCTGCATTTCTTTAGTTGCCCGCTTTATGACACTAGCCTTGACAGTTGACTCTATTTCCCTCTTCCTTTTATCACACACACACACCATATTTTGCAGGTGGACTTAAGCACTGGATCAAAATTCAAGTCTCAGCTGCTTGTAATGCTCTTTGCACTTGTTTCATTTATGATTCACATTCCATGGATATGGATGTTTGGAATGGGCTTTTGTTATTCCTTTGATGTTAACAGGAATTGGAAACAACCAGAGTGCATACAGCCTCTTGTGAATTTCTATTGGTTCAGCCATCATTCCCCTCCCAGTGTGCCATCTTTTTCACCCAGCTGGCCTGCCCTGGAATCTTTAATCCTACTCCTGGCTAACTTGAGATGAAATATGAATGCACCCTGGCAACAACTACTGTGCTCTGCCTTTTTGCTATTTAAAGTATGGTGTGAAACCACACCTACCTGCTGTTTATTTTCAGTGCTGCTTGACAGACTGCATTCGTTTAGGCATCTTTTTTTATCTGTCATGTTTGAGCGTGTGTGTGTGTGTGTGTGTGTGTGTGTGTGTGTGTGTGTGTGTGTGTGTCTGTCTGTCTGTGTGTGTGTGTGTGTGTGTGTGTGTGTGTGTGTGTGTGTGTGTGTCTGTCTGTGTGTGTGTATGTGTGTGTGTGTGTGTGTGTGTGTGTTACGATACTGGCCTGAGTAATGAAACAGTGCCTGCAGTGACAACTTCTGCTGCTGGGAAATGTGTGGATCACATATTTAGACATGCTTCAGTGTGTGTTTCATTTACCTTCTGTAGATTTTTCTGTCCCTCTTATTTACTGCTGGGGGCATTTTCACAGAAGCAATAAATTTATCCTTCAAATTGATTTCTTCCTACTGCTGTTGGCATAGTAGGACAAAAGGAGAAAGCCCTCACACTGACCCAGGTGATCTGGAATCAACTAGTGAATCAATCGCTAGAGAAGCCAATGACAGAGGATGAAAGTTAACAGCTGATGCTGCCTTTCGCATGCTGGTGAAGAAGGAAGTCTGGCCCATGGAACTGCTAGCATCTACTGCTGAGAAAGGTGCATGGCAAACTGAATATGGCATGGAGACTTGCACTTGGCCCAGCCAAACTGCATCTCCTCAGTAGTATTCATGGAGCATGTGCAGGAATGCACATGCTCACAGTAGAATGTGTTAGAGACCTTCATGTTTATTAACATACATGTCAGATGCTGGGATGAGATTAGGAGACAAAACATTTTCATGGCTATCTGGATGATGGCTGCCTTGTAACCATCTGCCTCCCTGGTAATGGGGAATGATGGGTAGTCACAGAGTAGGTATGGTTAATTGGTAGGCATAGACATCAGTAAAAGACAAAGAAAAAAATTGCACTGACTGCTTACTGTCTTTTCACATTAATTAAACTCTTTAGGAGTTAGGAAGTGTGCTTTAGAAAATCTGGGATAAAAAACTTAAAATCACAGACCTGTTTCAACATTTGGTTTTCTTCAACTAGAGCTCCACCAGAATAAATATTTGGTAACATAATATATTTTCTGTGGGTAAAAAAGACTGTGATGTTAATACCTTTCTTTCCCATTTCTGTTTTTGGTGCCTTCTCTCAACTGTTATGTGTTGCATCCCACTACCCCTTCTCAATCTCCTTAGCAATGTGGAGATGAGATAAGTATATCCCTGCATGATACCACCCTGACAGTAGAGGATACTTTTTACCTTTGGCCTACCATTAGTTTCTCCCCTGTCCATACTGTGCAGTAATGCCAGTGCAGTTCATGTGGATATAGGCAATCTGCCTGCTCTTCTGACATGCTTTTTGTCTGCCTAAGTCAGAAACCCAGCCTTGCCAGGTCTGTAACCTGTTAGGAAATCCACTATTTCCTGGTATGAAAAAGCCAACATTTAAACCCACTCAATAACAGCCCCTGCCCAGCTTCTTCTTTGTTCAGGCCAGCTCCTTGAACCTGGATCTGTCATCTGCACTACTGAGACAATGATTTTGACAGTAATACTTGTCACAATGCTGGGCATGTAAAATGTAGAATTCCATAAGAAAACACATTAAAAATTTTAAAATCTGTGCAAAATCCAAAAACCTGTATGGTCACTGATCTTAGAAAGTAGTGTTAAACCTCAGTGCAGTCAAATTGAGAACAAATCACCACCTTTCAACAATTGAGTCATTACTCCCATGCCAGATTACCTTTATATTCTTGAAACAGTAGGATAATTAATTGCTGTGTCATAATTGCAGTAGACACATATATACTTAAAATGGTCTGCTATAAGACAGTAAAGAAGAGCTACTAATGGAATCCATTTACAAAGAAATTAAATCAAGGAATGAAATATTGTGAACACCCCATTCTAGAAAATGCTTCACTCTGCCATGCTCGACTTATTGTGAATCACCCCATTGCTGGGGTTGTAACTGATACTTTTTGTACTTGTATGTATTACACCATCAGTAGCATTGTAGGGGACCTCAGTGACTCAGTGGCATTTACTGGTCAGTGCTGTAGACAAAATGGGATATAAAAAAAAATTACTTCAGCACTTACGAAATGCGTGCAGTCCACATAGATTTAGCATATACCCTGATGTAGTAAATGGTCATGCATATGTTTTTGTTATATGAAAGTGCTATTAGTGAGCCAATCCTGAAGTAATGTAAAGAAAGACTGAAAAAACAACTTCATAGACATAGCTAACTGCTTGAGAGAACTACAAAGACTTATTTATTCAATTAATTAATTGATTCATTTTTTGTTGACCAGATTAATCCCGCTAGGCCTGTGGTCTATTTTATGGGCTATTTGAAGTGATATGTATACAAACAGGGAAAATTTGGTAAGGGCCCCCATAACATTCCCTATTTTCTTCAATGTACAGTGGATATAAAAAGTTTATACAGTCCTGTTAAAATGCCAGGTTTTTGTGATATAAAAAAATGAGACCCCAATAAATCATTTCAAAACCTTTCCCACCTTTAATGTGACCTATAACCTGTACAATTCAATTGAAAAACAAATCTGTTAGGGGAAAAATATAAAAAATAAAAAAATGTACAATAAGCTGGTTGCATAAGTTTGCACAACCTTAAACTAATACTTTGTTGAAGCACCTTTTGATTTAATTACAGCATTCAGTCTTCTTGGGTAGGAGTCTGTCTGCATGGCCCATCTTGACTTGGCAATATTTGGCCACTCTCCCTTGCAAAGGCACTCCAAATCTGTCAGATTGTGAAGGTATCTCTTGTGCACAGCCCTCTTCAGGTCACCCCACAGATTTTCTATTGGATTTAGGTTTGGGCTCTGGCCATTCCAAAACTTTAATTTTCTTCTGGTGAAGCCATTCTTTTGTTGATTTAGATGTATGTTTGGGGTCATTGTCTTGTTGAAAGGTGAAATTCTTCTTCATCTTCAGTGTCTAGCAGATGCCTCAAGGTTTTGGGCCAAAAATAACTGACATATGGAACTGTTTATAATTCCCTCCACCTTGACTAAAGCTCCAGCTGAAGAAAAGCAACCCCAAAGCATGATACTGCCACCACCATACTTCGCCATGGGGATGGTGTTCTTTTGGTGATGTAAAGTGTTGTTTTTGTGCCAAACGTACCTTTTGCAAACCTTGATCTCATCAGACCATAACACATTTTCCCACATGCTTTTGGGAGACTTGATGTATTGTTTTGCAAATTTTAGCCAGGCCTGGATGTTTTTCTGTGTAAGAAAAGGCTTCCGTTTTGCAACCCTACCCCATAGCACAGACATATGGAGAATACGAGAGATTGTTGTCATGTGTAGTACACAACCAGTACTTGCCAGAAATTCCTGCAGCTCCTTCGGTGTTGCTGTAGGTCTCTTGGCAGCCTCCCTGACCAGTTTTTGTCTTGTCTTTTCATCAATTTTGGGGGGATGTCCAATTCTTTGCAATGTCACTGTTTTCTCCACTTTTTGATGACTGTTTTCACTGTGTTCCACAGTATATCCAATGCTGTGGAAATTTGTCTGTACCCTTCTCCTGACTGATACGTTTTAACAACGAGATCCCTTTGATACTTTGTAACCTCTCTGCAAACCATGGCTTTTGGTAGCAGGCAACTGAGTAAATGTCAGGAAAATCCTACTAGGACAGCTGAACTTTATTTGGGGTTAATCAGAGTCTCTTTAATTGATGGCAAGTGTGCACCCAAGAAGACTGAATGCTGTAATTAAATTGTAATTAAGTCAAACGGTGCTTCAACAAAGTATTAGTTTGAGTGCGGACACTTATGCAACCAGCTTATTGTACGCTTTTTATTTTTTATATTTTTTCCGTAACACCGCAACAGATTTGTTTGTTTTTCAATTGAATTCTACAGGTTATAGGTCACATCAAAGGTGGGAAAAGTTTTGAAATGATTTATTGTGGTCTCATTTTTTTATATCATAAAAACCTGGCATTTTAACAGGGCTGTCGTTCTGAGCAGTCGGTGTTATGTCCTGTCTGTATTCTTGGATCGATCATGTGAAAGTCCTGTAAGTGATGCTTCGGTAGTATGAAGGGGCCCCATGCACACACACACACACACACACACATATATATATATATATATATATATATATATATATATATATATTAGTATTAAATGTATGTTTATCACCTTTTTCTGTATTACTAAACTTCAGGTAGAAATGAACATACATTACCTGGTACTGGCATGTATTTCTAAGGTTTTCCATAATTCAATCCACTTCCTCAGTCATTCAAATTCCAAGATTTTCTCTTTCCTAGCTTTAATATTGTGAGTTACAAATGAAAAGTGTTTAAATTGCCACTGAACTAAAGGTTAATCAGATGCTATACTACTATTGCTCTAAGGTGAGCTGTTACCTCATTCGCAGGATGAATTATAGATTCATAGGTTCTCCGGAGATTATTAGATGAACGGTTCAAGAGCCCTTACCAACCTAGCCAGTTTTACCCAGATTTTACCCAATTTTCTATCCCTGGAGGAAAGATAATAAGGGTCAGCAAGTGGGGTTTTGACAATTTTTACAAACTGCCTCTGTCCATAAGGGACATGAGCTCCACCCCAGGGGTGAATTAGTGATTTCCTGTCCATTGGTCCAGATTGCACTTGAAGATGGTCAGGGGAAGGGCTGTGCTTCATGGGAATAGGAAGCCTATTCCAGAGGAGGGGCAATTTCTTGGACACATATCTGTCTTTCCATTCATGTCTGAGTTCACGTTTAGATTCTTGGAACAGGTAATCCTTGTGCAATTAGTTTAGCGAATATGCAAAATTTTCATCAGGGCTGGGTGAAAGAATGCATTGTAGGTCAGGCATAGAACATCCCTCAGTAATTGATAGGAAACTGAATACAGTGATAGGGTTTTTAATTGGTCCTCATATGACATGTTCGTTATGCCATTAGTTTTTGGTGCGAAACCTCTGAGGATGCTCTAACTGTTGCAGGTGCCTAGCGAGGTATATGCAAAGGGTGCATTGTACCTGATTATTGGTCTGATGAATGTCAGGTACAGTGGTACTATGACATCCTGAGATCTGGATGACATGCCCTTACTTATAAGCTGATAGAAGGATTTCCTTACCACCGTGGACACATGGTGGCCAAAGTTCAGATTACGATCTGAGTAACCAGATCTCTCATCACTGGGTCCACTCTTGTATTTTGCAGGGATATTTGATTTCCCAAAGGGTATTATCATGCACTCCTTTGCATTTAGTTTGAGGCCATGGCTCTGTCACCAATCATTGTCTGCATCAGTCCTTTCTATAGGATATCAACATCATTTGGGGAGTCATGATTGTCTCCAACTTGAAGTCATCAGCAAACTTAGTCAGCCAAAGTCTATCTACATTTGTCTTGACATCTGAGAAGTACATCCCAAACAGGAGAGAGCCTGGCACTGAGTTCTATTGTATTCTACTGGTGACTGGCCTCTTGCTGCCTGTGGATTCCCCTACTTTAATAACATGTGTCCTATCAGTGAGCCATTTGGCGATGTAGAGTTTTATGCCCAATTTTGTGAATTTATCTATAATACCTAGGTGGGAGTATTGTGTCAAATGCCTTTGCCAGGTTGAGGTAGGTGGTTTGCACTGACTTACCCTCATCCATGGCCTTGGTGACCTTCTCAAAGAAATCCACCAGATTGAGCAGGCAGAACCTGCATTTAATGAATCCACACAGGGTTGGGTCTAGAGTCTGGAGGTTTCCTTTGTCGTTGTTAATCAGTCCATGATTATTGCATATGAGGCTATTCAGACTTATGGGTTGGTAGTTTTCTGGGGCAGTTGATGGTCCCCCATTGTGCAGAGTGATAACTTTTGCTGTCCTCCGCCTTACTGTGACATGAATTACATGGAAACAATAAAAGAGATATGCAAAATAAATATCTGTATACACTATTAACAGCAAGCATCACATGCTTCCTTTAACAATGATCCATTTTATGTTGACATCATGAATGTGGCTTGATTACAAAGTGCTGTATGTTGCTTCACATGAGAAATTAAAAAATGCAGTCAAGCGTTACAGGTTTACACAATCAGAAAGTGGTTATCTGGAGGTTGAGTTGGAGAGGGGAGGCTTTCTGCCAAAGTAACTATAGGACATATACTTGATCAGAATTAAATGATCATCAGTATGGCTGGTCAGAGGAACAGTATGCATGTATTCATGCATATGAGTGAAACAACTTCAAATACATTCCTTTGACCAGAATGTTGATGGTAGCCAATTATCAGAGGTGTACCCAGTCAGGAAGTGATTTTTGAGATGGCATTCCTTAAATGAATGCAGCTGATCACTGATGTATCTTGCCAGAGGAAGTGTGTGTGTGTGTGCACGCGAGCGCATTTGTATTTATATGGAACAAGTGGAAATGCATTACTGTCACCAGAATTTCTTTCACTGGATCACAGTCAAATATCAGATAAGAACCCAGTCAGAAAGTCTTTCTTGAGAGATAGAGACAGTCTGTATATGAGGGCAACTGATCACTAATGTGACTTGAAAAGAACAATGTGAATGTGAGTGAACATAAAAGGATAACTGTGCATGGAAAAGCTTGTCATTATAACTTTTATTTCTAAACAATTTATGTGACTTCTCCAGAGTTAATGAAGGTGTGCAGTTACAAAAGTTGCATTCTATTGGGTTAGTCGGGTGTAAAAGGAGCTGACACCACTATTTTGTGGTATTTCTTGAAAAAAAAATAGTATGACAACACAAACCATATTTGGCTTTGAGAACTGTTAGATTTTTACTGTTTCAGAGCATACCTATCACAGATGCATTAGTTTATTTCATAACAAACATGAACTTTTTCATTTTTCTCATAGTGCAGATGCATAATACATAAAAACATAAACATATTGCATTGTTATAAGATCTAAAGCCACCAGCCATTTGTTCCTAACAGTGACTTTTTTTTTTAGCATTTGAAATATTTATACAGATAATGAAAGCATTACCCGGAAGAGAGAATTAGTACCCCAGAATTCAGGATGCACCTAGTCTCATTAATTTTGCATGCAAGATGATACAGTTTATAACTGCACGTCAATATTTGTTGTTGAAAATTGTTTCAGGGATATGACGTTATATTGAACTGTACCAGCAGTAGGCTTACATAGCCACTAAAATGTACCACACTGCCATGTTGCATTTTATTTATTTTTTCTAAGGATGGGTATATGACTTTGTTTTTTAGGGAGAGGGAAATGCAGTACATGTATAGAACATATATTACAGAGTAGTTGGAATTAAATCAGAAAAGAAATTATATATATTCGTCTAGAATAGGAAATATTTCTTTCAACAGAAATATATCATCTCCAAAGCTCCTTGTACTGACCTTGGCTGTTTGACTTGATCGTCTATATCTGTTTATTTTGATTTCTTATCTAGCAAAAGTAAATTAAACATTTACGTTGCCATTCTTGATGTAAGCATCATTACTAAAGATATCCCTGTTGTCATCGGAGGAGTAATTGTATAGGTGATTAAGAACTAGGAGAATCATTTTCTTCTCAGTTTTGCCTTTTGATTTATCAGTGTTTTTCTTCAATATATGTGCAGATGTGTCTACCAAGCCATTTGGTGAATCACAGAATGGTGCAGTAGAAAAAGGTAAATACATTTCTTCTCACAAAAGTCAGCATTGGTGAAATGAGATTATTATTTCTTGAAAGCTAAACATATGTGTCAGTTTATCACTGGTTGCATAAGAAGTTACCGGCATTTATGCTCTGTCTGTCATTTACTTTGAAAGAGTGGCTATTAAAACCACAAATATTTTTCCAAAGAATGCATTCATCATAGGTCATACAGCCAAGACCATGACTCTTCAGGATATTCCCAAGAGTGTGAAGATGATTTTAGTGGCAATTTTACTTTTCCATGACAAGTGTGACGTGTTTATTTAGTCTGCATCCTGACCCAGGCTAGAGCACATGCATAGGATCAACTTTTCATCTTGAGGGGATGCCAGGATATTTGATGCAACCTTTTTTTATTTAGTCTTTAAAAATTTACCTTGTGGAGGGAGTAGGACTGGTGACCTCCCACAATATATAACCACCTCTGGCACATAATGTTTGTCTTCCACTATGGCATAGCATAAGATATCGATTCATTAATTTTAGATAACCTTTTCAGGACATATTCTTGTACTTATGAGAGGGTGATATCTCTGGAGGTTGAGTTTTAACTTCTCTGTGTGCATTGCAGTACTGTGCCAAGATATCCAGTATCAGTACATGATCAAGTCTGGCCTGGCCTGTAGGTGCTTCTGAATGGGATAAACTGTTTGTTTTATCAGCATGATGAACCGAACTGTGACTGGAACCTGATTATTAACATTGCCTCCTTAAATAAGGGTTCATCTTTTATAATCACTTTTTCTAAAGTTTTACTTCTCCCTATTCTAACTGAATTTTACCTTTCACTCTTATCATAGTTATTTACATTGGTTCCTTATCAGCAACTCCCCTTTGTTTGTAATATATTATTGTACAGATTTTTTACTTTGAAGAGCAGTGTTCGGTTTCTCTAACCAAGGACACACTACTTCCAGTGCCAGATTTGAAATTCACAGTTTTGCCTTCTACATTCTATTTCTTTCTTTCTTTCTTTCTAATTTATTAACTAAGTGGTCTGGTCGAATAACCCTTTTCAGGTACAATATGGGCTTAAATGAATATCTAATAGTCAAATAATATGTTGCATTTGATTAGATTATAGCATAAAAGCAAAGACATATTTGCAGTATGAAATATACGCATTAAGAAAATATATTTGACGTAGCAGTTGTTGAATTCACAGATGAGATACTTTGCATAATACTTAGGCATGCAGCAGTGAGGTTTTGCCAATAAGATCTTTGTTGGAGTTGCTGTGAGTTGGTGGTTGTTATACAGCTAGTGAGACAGTGTCTGTGATACAAGTACAGATGCCTCTCCAGAAAATGTTTATTCTTAAAATTATCAAAAGTGCCTTGTAGTCCTTTTTGTGGTGGAAGATGATTCCATGTTGCTCATATGAATTTGTTAAAGGTGCGCTCACCTACAGCTTATTAGAAGTGATGTATCCTAGAGACTACTCCTTCTCTGGAACAGGCTCCAATCCATGGGAAACAGAGTTACTTCATATACTAATTCAAGTGTAACTTGGACATTTGGAATCTGAACAGGAAATCCATCCCTGGTTTGGCACCCATGTCTCTAATGGACGCAAACAGCCTATAAATGGTTCATCTCCTAGGGCCCTGCTTACACTTATCAAGGTACCAGAACTTCTCAGATTTGGGATGCATTGCTAGACTTAAAAAGACCACAGTGGTTATTAGGTTCATAGGTATGTACTAGGCTATCACTGACCTGCATTTAAGCCCTTAAAGAGGGAATGGCAGTCTTACATGTCCATTTTTTGTGCTTGATTATACTATTTATTGCACTTTTTATTGCTGTTGTTGCTGTGTCTTTCAGCTTTTCCCGGTTAGGGGTCGCCACAGCGGAACTCCGGTCCGCTAATGATTGACAATAGATCTTTACATGCCGAGTTGCTGGCCCTGACGCACAACCTTCAACGAAGGTACGCCCATTCATGCATGTCTCCACACAGAAGACGCTCTAGCTGAGAATCGAACAGGACAACGTCTTACTGTGAGGCGACAACGCTATTGCAGCACCACCACCTACTTATTTAATAATGTGTTTTAATACTGTAAACTAAACTGCACTGTTTGTACTGCATTTTTCTGCCTTACTCAGCCTGTTAGTTTTCACTGTTTGCAAAGCTTTTTTTTTTCCTATTTTGACTGTGTGCGAAGCATCTGTTCAGGTTGTTTTGTTTTCCCACCAAGCAGTGTTTTAAATAACTAATTTTTCTGCTGTTTAAAGCATTCTTTAGTGTCTCCTTGTTGTTTTTCTGTGTTTAAAATATCCTTAAGTGTCTCACTGCTGTTATTCTGTTTAAAACATTTTTTAGTGTTTCCCACCTAAATTAGTGTAGATAGTAGCTGTAGCATAGTCCAGATACAGGTTTGCTGCATCTGGGCCTGTTTGGTAGTGGCTGTTGTATTCTGAGCATATTTTCCAAACCATCTTTGATTGGAAGTGCCCTTCTGCACCCTTGTAAGAGACATTTGCTGACTGAAACCTGTCCAATGAAAAGTGATTAGTCTGGGGCTTAGAGTCATACCAACCTGGAAAAGAAAGAAAATAAGCAAAAGACCTTGCAAAATTGCCAAAGAAAGAAACAACAGCTATGTAGGACCAGAAAATCTTAACAAAATAATCCTTAGGCCAAAAAGAAGGATTAAGGAAAAAAACGTAACAGCAAGCATAACAAGTCCTACAAGGCTGAGAATGAGTAAGAAAATAAGGAAGGTCTAGCAAAAAGTCTTACAAAAGGAAGAAAACAAAAAAGAAACAAGACACCAAACAGTACTACAGGACATAAAAACCTAATAAAGAGCAAAATCTTACTAATATCCAAAACACACATACCCCAAGAAACCAAACAGATAAAAGTAAGAAAGGAACACAAACTCAAATGCAAATAGTGCTGTAATACTGTGAACATAGAACAAAAAAAGAAAAGGCTGTAAGGAGGATAAAGCATTGGGGAAACCCACAACAAAAGAGAGAACAGTAGCTGGTAGAATACACTCCATAAAGCAAAACAGAAGAGAGAGACACCTAAAACACAAGAGGCACTGATAAAAACACCAGTGCAACTCACTCATCAAAAAAAGGTAAATCTTTTGTGCAAAAAAGAAGAAACAAGCATGGGTAGGCAAATTACTCATACCCCCCCCCCTTTTACGCTATAAGCACATTCGCAACTGCTGCAACAAATCAGGGACTGAAACAATATTTTCAGCAAGTACCTCATTACAACAGGCAGCCCAAAGAAGATGTAAAGCTGACACCAAAAAGAAATGTGCCCTAGCAATAGCTGGCATCCAGGCACAACCATAGTCCCCATATAAACATTTTTCAATAGTGAGAAGGAAACACATGTGGCACTGAATAATGATGTTGAACACCCTCCCAAAAACCAGACACCCAGGGACACTGAAGAAAAGAATGCTCTGCTGTCTGCAAAACCTGACACCTATCATGTGGACATAGTTGCTACCCCCAGGGTGAAAAACATAAGATCTAACAGGCAGCTTATCAAGAGAGCAATATCACAAAAAATCATCCCAATAAGGAAACAAAGCATAACGCTGCCTATGCTGACTCAAACCTAACAATCTCCCAGGGGAATAATGTGATACCCATTAATGGCATAGAAACAGGCCAAAAGAGAAGAATACCATTCTTTCCTAGAGGAAGGGAGTGAGTCTAAAGAAGCATGCCAAGGAAGCAGCAAAGACTGGACTTCCCGCAACTCCAATGAAAGGGCCCTTCATGCATGCTTCCCAAACAGACAAGTCTGCCAAAACCGACCAGACGATGCTGGGAGCAAGCAACCAAGCAAAGAAAGATCTGCAGCCTGTAAATGCCACAATACAAGAAAAATAAACAATAAATAAAAAAGGACAGGATACACTAAACTAACACCACCAGAAGCAGGAGTACAATACAAAATGTCCCTTCTAACAGGTGTATAGGAAGTGCCTCAACAACAAAAAATGAAAGACCTCAGACAAAAGGCAGGTGGACTAGGAATGTAGAGATAAATAGACAGAAAAAACATACCCTGAAGTGCTCAAAAAGGCACCATTTAACAAATAAAGCATTTTTTACAGAAAGACAAAGGCAAGGAATGCCAGAAAGCCAAGCACTTAACAGTTTTATCAAGAAGGGCTTCACAAAGCTCAGAGACATAAGAAGGAGGACCAAAAGGCACACCCAAGATAAAGATACCAGTGCTAGCAAAAGAAACATCTCCAACATGGGGGAACTGTACCAAAACCACAGGATTTGGCAAAATTAAGAGAAAGGCCCTCTAATGAAAAAACAAAAGAAATATACTGCAAATAAAACAAAAGAAATGAAGGCTCTGCAACAGTGGTAACACAGTCTGTATAAGACAAAAATGAGGCACCAAAACTCCTGAACATGATAAGGAAAAAGGAGACAAGGAAAAGTGTGCCCTCACCTTAAAAACCACAGCACCCACCACCAGAGTAAAAAGATAACTGCTCAAGGGACGACCTTGATGCACACCATTCTTCATGGCAACTTCAGCTCCCATCCAGACACTAACCACAGGAACAATAATAGAAGCTGAATAAATGGATGCAATACACTGAAGAAAAAGAGGACCAAATCCATAAACCTTTAAGATAGCCAACAAGGCTGAATGACTAACATTGTCAAATGCTTTGGTTAGGTCACAAGAGAGCAGCACATCAGAATCAGAAGCATGAACAAAGGAGGTAAGACACTTCAACACAAACAAAAAATCTTGTATAGGCCTATCCGAAATACCATAAACCTCAGAGTTCAACAAATATTGCATTGTTGACCGCAAATGTAATTGCAAGATCTTACAAAACAACTTATAATCGGTATTGCAAAGAGAAATCAGATGCCAGTTAGACAAGACCCTGTGGTCACCCTTTTTCCAAAAGGAACTTAAGGGATATCTGTAATAAAAAAAAAACGGACAGGTACCAGGCAATAGATCCCAAAATAATCGATTTTATTGAGCGCTTTCATCCACAAGGTACAAGGACTTTTTCAGAATTAATTTGTTCATAATAACCCAGCTTATATAATGAAACCAGCTATCATGCCTGTACTCTTCTGAACTTGAAAGCGACTTCTGGGTTTTCTTTTGGGGTTTTCTCTATTCCTTGATGCAGTCTAGCTACTGTAATTGGTGTAAACTTTGTAGAAGTGAAGGGGGTGTGTGCTTGCTAGAGTTCAGAAGAGGCCAGATACAGGTTTGTAGTGGCTGTTGTATTCTGAGCACATTTTCCAAGCCATCTTTGATTGGAAGGGCCCTTCTGCACCCTTGTGAGAGAAGTGCGTTGATTGGAACCTGTCTGGTGAAGGTGACTGGTCTAGCATTTGGAGTAAGCACAGTCATTTCTTCTTTTGATTTTTTAAAAGTCTTTTTAAAGTTTTTAGTTTCTGGTATTTAAGCCCCACATTTGAGTGGGTTTCTGCTTGTTTGCACATTGCACAGCACTGCACAGTGCTGCATAATTGTGTGCCATAGCCAGACAGATAGTTTCCACAATTTATTCACTTAGATACAGTTGTAGTACATTAGTGCAGTCCTCATCTTTAGTACATCTCCGGTCTAAGAAGTATTGCTAGTGAGCTGTAACCTATTAAACCACCAGCCAAAAACCTTGTCAGAAATACCTGTCTACAGAGCACCTCCTGATTAGTCCTGAATGCACTCCCTTTGTGATAACAGTTCTTCAAACCTAGAATTGTTGTCATTTGGAGTGCTATTTCCCCTGTCAGTCTTGTTGACTTGGGTCTCCTGAGACAGTGTAACAGCTGCCTCATGTACACTGACAACCCTCACACTAACAACTCAGTCTAGTACAGAGTGTGAAAAATGTATGTACACCAAGAATCTTGAATCCCTGCTCTCTCACACTTGAAACAGTAACAATGAAGAGGCTGTCAGCTCACCCACCACTACTCATACACATAGTGTGCCTCCAACACAGAAATCAACATACACAGAGGTTCTCTCAAAAAACTTACTGAAACACCAGAAATCTCCAAAACAAAAGACTGCTACAGCTAACACAGTTCCCACTGCACCCAAGACACACAGCAACACCAGTGTCTCACCTACCAAGCCCTTAAGGCATAACACTCAAAAAAACTAATTTTCTTGTCACTGGAAACTCCATAGTGAGCCACACAGATGTCCCACTCACTAGGTTAGGTACAGAGAAAGTCATGGTCAGCTGCCTGTCAGGTGCCAGGATTCATCAGATCATGCATGCACTCAGGTTGCTCTGCAAAAACTCATGTAGAAGTGAAAACCTGAGACTTATCTCACTGGACTGTATGAAGAGAAACATGACTGAGCACTCCAAGTATGTGTCTCAGGCAGGTATGTCCCTACCCTTGAGCAGCATATTACCCTCACCTAGAATGATGCCACAGTATAAACAAAATTATCACTTTCAGTAATTGGCTTAGTTTTTGGTGTCATTCATTCAACGTTTTCTAGAATTCATAAATTCCAACACCTTGGATCATCTTATTCACACCCCCACCAGGGGCAGCAATATCCTAGACCTGGTCATCACCAACATGGGAAACCGATGTTCCACACCAGAGGTCAATTCCTCGTTGGTCAGATCTCGACCACAAGCTAATCAGCCTAGATATCCACATCCCACCCCCAGTCCCAATTAGGGAAACCATCGTAAAAAACTTCTCAAAAGCTAACTTCACACTTCTTAAGACAGAAGTGGCAAACTTCATGACACCCATGCAGACGGACAATAGAGGTATGACTGCCGAATCCTACACAAATGCACTTTATAAGCACTTACACGAGTGCATAGATCATGCTATCCCTAATAGAACCAAGATATTATCCTCCAAAAAAAGGAAGCCAATCTGGTGGTCCTCTGCCATAAACAAACTCTACAACAGAAGAAAGAAACTGTTGCAAAAAAGAGTAAAATCCCATGACTGGAGGAACTCCCTGGTCAATCTCGGTAAGAAGTTGAGATCCCTAATAAAATCCTCCAAAGCTAGTTACGAAAACAAAATTGCCACTGACTCTAAAGACAACCACAAAGCATTCTATAGCTATGTCAAGAATCTAAATGGGAACACTCAGATCTGCTCTGAGTTACAGCATAATGGCACTAAATATACAGAACCAACTGATATTGCCAACATCCTAACAGATAGGTTCAGTGCTAACTTTACCCCCCACTCACCCCCTAGAGGGCCCATCTCTTTACCGGAAGAATGCAAAGTTCCTATAATCACGGCTGCACAGGTAAAAAACACACTCTCCAAAGCCAAGAACACAGCATCCATGGGACCTGACAATATCCCAGGCTGTGTTCTACACGAACTACAGAATGAACTGGCACCCTACCTAAGTACGATGTTCAATCATAGCCTCACCTCAGGCTTTGTACCCACTGAATGGCGCACCGTGACAGTTATCCCACTCCACAAAGGGGGAGCCACGACGGACCCTGGGAACTACCGCTCCATTAGCCTGATGAGCCTGGTCTGCAAGGCCATGGAATGTATCATCATGGAACTCATAAACAAAGACATTGGTAATCTCCAAACTCTGGACCCTACTCAGTTTGGATTTGTAAAAGGCAGATCATGTCTCCTAAACCTGATTGACTTCTTTGAAGCAGTCACCAAAGCCATAGATGATGGTAAAATGGTTCACACAGCTTATCTAGATCTCGCCAAGGCTTTCGACACCATCCCCCACTCTGGAATTATAGATAAGCTCACTAAACTAGGTATAAATCCCTATGTCAAAAGATGGGTTGCCAACTGGCTCACGGACAGAACCCACACTGTGAAAGTAGCGGATTCCAAATCCAACATCAGACCAGTGACAAGTGGAGTACCACAGGGTTCAGTCCTGGTTCCTCTCCTGTTTGGTATCTACTTCTCTGAAGTGCTGGCCAACACAGAAGGTCTTTGGCTAACAAAGTTTGCAGATGACTGCAAACTAGGAGCCATAATCGAAACTCCTAACGATGTGGACAAACTACAAAAGGGCCTCACTGAGACAGATTCCTGGTGTCAAAGCCATGGCCTGAAGCTCAATGCCAAAAAGTGTATTGTCATCCCCTTTGGTAAAAACTCTGTACCCATGAACTACCACAAAGCTGGTAGTCTACTTAATGCCAAAAATGTGATGAGACCTTGGGACACAGGTGGACAGTAGTCTCTCCTTTGATAATCACATTGCCACAGTGGTCAGGAAATCCTTCTACATGGCTCATCTCATCACAAAAGGATTCTCATCCAGAAAAAAAGAGGTCATTGTTCCCCTCTACTCATCACTCATTAGACCCATTATAGGGTACAACGCCCCTTTTGGTATGTACCTCACAAGACATCTACAACAACTGGAAAGACCACAGAAATACCTCACAAAGAGGATTAATGGTCTCAAACAGATGCCCTATGCAGACCATCTCAAAAAACTACAGCTTTACTCCATCGCATATCGCCTACTCAAGGTCGATCTCTGCCTAACATACAATGCTATGTCAAACCCAGAGCTGCTGGACATGCTCCACTTAAAGAAATATCAATCCCTCCGAGCTACACGCTCTAGGGACCTTAACCTTGTCACCACAATAAACAGAACATGCTGGAGGGATAGATTCCTGTCCCAGAGACTTCCCATACTCTGGAACAGACTAGCTATCTATGTCAAACAGAGCTCCTCATTTGCACTCTTCAAGAAAAATCTTGATGATTGGATGGGAAATAGGAAATTCACCCCGGGGATCACTTCTGTGGCTCTGCTCGACAGGGGCATAGGAAAATAATTTTCTTTGGTGGCGAAAGCCAGGGTACATTTTTTGGCTAGGCTTGTATGGGCCCTAGGGCCAATAGCCTAGTACCTACCTATGAACCTATTCAAAGGGGATCCAGTTTCTGTCAGGTTGAGATGATATGGTCAACAAACCTCACTGCTTTGCCAGAGACAATTTGCACCTGGCATCACTAAATTTTTGGCTGCTGGCAAAGGCACTTGCCTCCCCCATTGTGCCTTTTTTAGAAAAGGTCTAAAACACTAAATTGCTGATGTGAAAATTGCCAACCACAACAAAATAATTCATGCTGCTAAACACTAGGAGATTAAACCAAAAACTGCACACCCTAGAAACACTTTTATCACTGGAGGATGTAGATGTCTGTGCAGTCACAGAAACCTGGTTCAAGGCCTCAGAGAGTACCCCAGCCTTGCAAGGTTACATTGTCTTCCACATCTTCAGACTACAATACAAATGTGTGAGAACCAAATGAGGCAGTGTTTCTATCCAAATTAGAGATAAATTCACCTCCCGACTATTTAGACTGGACAACTCCATGGAGTTACTCCAAGTTCAGATTACGGTGGATAAGACCCCCATTCAAGTCATATCTAGTTATGGATCCCCCTCCATGGATCATGATGCACATGAGGCCTACTTGACCAAAATTGAGTCAGACCAAATATTGCTAAATACTCTGGTCATGGGGGATTTCAATTATCCCATCATCAACTGGGAAACCTACTGTAGCCCTAACCCACTAGCACAAAAGTTCCTTGACTTTGTTAAATCAAATGGCCTGCAACAAATTTTTCAGATCTCAACAAAAGGACATCTGGTCCTCACTAAAATGACAAACAGATGCACCACTGCAACTGTCAGACCCTCAGTAGTCCAATCTGACCACAACTCAGTCACCTTCGAACTGACACTGACACCAGAACTCACAAAGGGCAAAGTCAGACTAAAAAACTTCATCAAAGTAAATTATACCCTCCTAGGGGAAGGTATAAATGCATTCTAAGCCCCACCCCCAGCTGGAAGTGGTAATTACAACAAAGCTTAACTAAAGCCCTGTACAATAATTGTATAAGTGTATAGACTCAGCTGTTCTAGAGAGAATCAAAGCCATAGCCCCAAGTAAAAACAAGTCAGCTTCGTGGACATCCAGCTTCAACAAACTTTACAATAAATGCAAAAGGTTGCTGTCTAAGAAAATTAAGTCGAGGCCCCACCAAAGGAAAAGCACCCTCCTCAACCTGAACAGGCGAATAAGACATGTCACGTCCTTTAAGGGTAACTTTGAGAAACTTGGCATTCACAACCAAGGATAACCATAAGGCCTTTTACAGCTATGTACATAGCCTAAAAGATAGGACCCAAGCATGTGCCGAACTAATGACTAACAGGATCACACACACTGATCCAGCACAGATAACAAGCCTGCTTGTGGACAGATTTGGTAAAAATTTCACTCCCTTATCCCCTCCAAACTTATCATAAACCTTGCCCCTGAACCCCCCTACATATCCAAAGAGCAGGTCAGTAAAACCTTGTCTAAGACAAAAAACACAGCCTCTGTGGGACCAGACAGCATCCCAGGTAGTCTTCTAAACAAACTAAAACATGAACTAGCATCATCATTAACTACCCTATTCAATCACAGCCCAACCACAGGCATTGTTCCTGCAAAATGGAGGAAATCAACAGTCATTCCCCTTCATAAAGGTTGCTTAGCCACAGACTCAGGGAATTATATACCCATAAGTCTGACCAGCCTCATCTGTAAAGCCATGGAACGTATCATCATGGACCTTATAAATAAAGACATAGGAAACCTCCAAACCCTGAATCTGATCTCATTCAGCTTCATCAAGGGCAGATCCTGCCTGTTAAACCTGGTGGATTTCTTCGAAAATGTGACCAGGGCCATTGGCGAGGGCAAATTTGTGCACTCAGCCTACCTCGACTTGGCAAAGGCCTTTGACACAATTCCACATTCAGGCATAACCAATAAACTTAGCAAACTGAATGTAAACCACTTTGTTGTAAGATAGGTTGACAACTGGCTTACAAGCTGGTCACACACTATCAAAGTGGGTGATTCCACATCAACCAGCAGACCTGGCACCAATGGGGTGCCAAAAGGGTCAGTGCTGGACCCCTTACTGCTTGGTATATACTTCTCAGAAGTTCAGGCCAAAACTAAGGGGCTATGGCTGACCAAGTTTGCAGATGACTGCAAACAGGGTGCAATTACTGAATCCTCAAATGATGTCAGTATACTTCAGGAGGGTCTTACTCAGACCAGTGACTGGTGTCTTAATCATGATCTCAAACTGAATGCAAAAAATGCATCATCATTCCCTTTGGTAAAAACAATGTCCCTTCACACTATCAAATTAACAACAGTGCGGTGTTGGTGCTGCGGTAGCATTGTTGCCTCACAATTAGACGTTGCCCATTCGATTCTCAGTTAGAGCGTCTTCTGTGTGGCGACATGCATGAATGGGCGTTCCTTCATTGAAGGTTGTGTGTTAGGCCCGGCAAGCCAGCACATAAAACTCTACTGTCAATCATTAGCAGACCGGAGTTCCGCTGTGGCGACCCCCAACCGGGAAAAGCCGAAAGACACAAACAAAGCGCCAGTACTTACAAAGTGGCAAGAGATCTGGGATCACAAGTAGGCTGCAACCTTAACTTTGACCACCATGTGTCTGCTGTAGTATAGAAGGCTTTTTACGTAGCATTACTGATTAGCAAAGGCATTGCCTTTAGTGCAAAGGAGGTTATAACCCCTCTGTACTCGTCATTAATCAGACCCATAATTGAGTATAATGCCCCTTTTGGCATGTACCATACAAAGTAGCTGCAACAATTGGAAAGACCTCAGAAGTTTCTAACTAAGAAGATCAAGGGACTCAAGCACATGCCTTACTGAGATCGACTATAGTCCCTGTCACTATACTCAGTACTGCATAGACTTCTTAGGGAGACTTATGCCTGGCTTACAGATCAATCTCTAACCCAAACCTAATGAATTTGCTGCACATCTGTAGATCAAATGGGACTTGAGCTACCCATTCCAGGGACCTAAATATGGCCTGTGACTTGAATAGGACATGCTGGAGGGACAGATTTGTCTCACAGCGACTGCCGTGTCTTTGGAATAGGCTGCCAATTCATGTGAAGCAGAGCACCTCTGACACTGTTCAAAAGGAACCTGGACGAGTACATGGGGCACCATAAATTCTTGCCAGGGATAGCACCCACAACCCTTCTGGACATGGGCAGTCATTACTAAATACAGTCCTGGGTATTAACTCGAGGATCTGTGGTATTACATTGGAATGAAATGGCTAGGCTTGAAATGACCTCCAGGTTGATAGCCTAGTAACCTCCTATGATCCTATGATAATGTTCTCTAAGCTGTAGTGATAAATGACAAAGGGGTTTGACATATGACTTTTTTACATGAATACCAAGAGCCAGATATTACAGGTATTTTACAATTACAATTTGATACCCATTATCACAAATAGTTGCTATTATATGTAACCATAATATGTTGATATACAGTTTTCATTGCAAAAGAAATAAAATTAATACACACATACACACACTTTCAACCAGCTTCGTTCATGCCCCTACATTCATGCACATGTCCACGGACATCCATACACTAACACCCCAGATCTTCACTGAACTTACTTGCACCATGAGTACTTCCATAACAGTGAATGGGTGACTGCCGTGTTCTTGCAGTGGTCAATTTTTCCTCACAAGATAACATTTGACTTGACCAAGTGATTCACTACAAATTGGGAGCCATCAGCATTTCTGTAGGAGAGCACATGGTTAATTAGCATTACCCCTTCTCCACACACTGCTGCATTAGCATAAAGTTCCATCTGTCAGATCTTTCTCTGTGCCTCAGCAGTAGAGAGGTCTCTGAAACGCAGTGGTTTAGCATGATGAAGAAACTTACAAACTTAGGCTTCCCTATCATTCTACATCTTTCTGAATCCCAGCCTATATGGTTCTTTGAAACATTAGATTGTTCTGCTTCTTAAATCAAGTGGCATAAAATTACATAACTGATGGTGCAGTTTCTTCTTTGCTTTTTTGAGCTAGGTCAGCGACGTAGGAAAAGTTACACAGTTGTCACTGGAGAATTCCCTGAACATTTCTTGAAAATATTTCATACTATTTTAGAGATACAGTCCTTTATACATAGGGGATAAAATAACCAAAGCAGTCCGGCTGCTGTTGTCAGTAAATTATATGTCAGTGAAAAAGGTATACATTAAAAAAAAGAACAGAAAAAGAAAAGTATACATTTTGATTATTTACAATGCTACAAAAACAGTTAAATGGCCTTACAGTGGCATCCAGGTATGCATAAGATGCACAGTATATATATATATATATATATATATATATATATATATATATATATATATATATATATATATAAAATAATGAAACAATAAAAAGCCTCAGACAGCTTGTATTCTTTGATCCTGTAACAGTTTTTTAAGGATTACCCCAGGACAGGATTTAAAGCTTGGAAAAGCTCATATTGAACTTGGCACTGAAATGCTGGCAGGCAAAGGATAAAAAATCCATGCCCTCATCTAATGTTGTTTCTAATCTGAAAATGGCCCCTCCTCAGCACAAATTTAATTTAGTGCACTACTGTCGCAGGAGATAGTTACTGGTCACATTCTAATCAACTCAAAAACAAATTCTCCAGGATGAAGTTTCAAAGGCCAGAGAATGACGCATGTTACGCTTTCGCCAAAAGGAAAAGACGAAAACAGCAGACCATGTGTCAGTGTATAGTATTCTCAGTTCTCGAGCCCTGTGTCTGTACTGGGTGGTACCAGCTGTGTTAGAATGGCTTGCAGCAAAAGTTCAGCTATGTCATTAATTAATAGCAGCCCTGCAACACTTCTGATATATATAATCTCCATTTGTAGATGTGAAAAAAGGGTTGTGACCAATCTATGCTTAGGACAGTTAGAAAAGTACCTTACAGAGCATCTTGCAGTGTTAAAGGTTAAGTACAAATGGCACAGTGATGGAAACTGTCCTCAGCAATTAGAAAATAAATAATTATTTGAGGCAAACTAGGCAACACTTATTTTTGACAGAGGGTGATAGAAAACATTAATGCTGAAAGAGTACCTTACAAGAGGTATAAAGAAATGTCAGAAGGATGCATTATAGGCCGAATACACAATATGGATATAAATGGTACAGATGGCTGAGGCTACTGGTCATAATGCTTGACTATGAGTATATACATCCAGTAGATATGCATTTGATCTATAGAATCTTCTCTTGCACATTGTGTGCCCCTTTCAGTGCTCTTAATGTTTTTCACCAGCACCTTTGAACCAAGTAGTCCCTAATCATTTAATATAAACGTTTTGTTTCACATTATTGTCCTTTATACACTTTAAGCAAGGGGCAGAATGATTCTTCATAACAAATAACACCAGCTTTAATGTGAAGAGTTACACAGTTATACAGATTATGTCTGGGTACTTAGGAGTGGCATACAGAAGGGAGGAAAATTACTGATGAGCATCTAGTGGGAAATCAGCTCTAGCATCAAGCACGTTTGTGTCTGATGAGTTAAGCAGATGTGCATTATACTGCACAATATGATATTGCTTTATGGTAGTCGATAAACATCTCTAGTCTGCTGCTTAATGCCATTTAACATTTTACATTCTCCCCATCCCTGCCTGTCTCCTTAACCTTTTTTCTAACAGCCCCAGGTATTCTAGAATGCCTCTGTGTAGGAGATATTACTGGTCACATTCTGAACAGCCCATCCATCACCCATTTTGTAACTCCATTCAATAGATCCACAACCTACTCCTTAAAAATGAGCTTTCATACCTCCAGGAGTGCTTGGTCCCCACAGTCTGTGTCCATATTCCTTCCTCTGTTCATCCTATTCGGAATGAACCCATCACATCTCCATAGCTGGATCTTTTGCACTCATGCCTTCCCATCTGTTCCAGTCTCTCTTGAGAAGGGCTTCAGGTTCTCTGGCTTCTCTTCGTAACCTTTCCTCTCCATTCCATTCACCCATCTGGTGGTTTTCCTCTAGTTATATTCCAGCCCCCGATCCCTATTCCAGCCCCCAATCCCTATTCCTGTTCATTCTCAAGAACTCCATACAGTACTGAAGGTGTAGCCCTTGCATGCAGTACTAAAGATGTGGTCTGAATAGAATCCCACAGATCAAGACCATGGGCAAGCACCTTATGGTTCATTTCAAGTGTAATAACCATCCCCAGATTCTTTTCAGATTGGTTATATTACATTATGTTAGCTTGATGTTAAATGAATCAGGAAGCCCATCTGGTTTGAACTTTAAGTGCATTTAATCTTTTATATCTCCATTTTCCCTTCTTAACCTTTCTCTCTCTCTCTCTCTATATATATATATATATATATTCCATGTCCCTTCAATACCTTTTTGGGTTCGCTCTCAGTCACACATTTTAGCAGGCTATTTCATGGGTCCAGGATCCTCTCGTTGAACAAGTACTTTTAGAGATGCAGGGAGGAGTCATTTCCTACAGTCTTCTTCCTGTGCCCCATCTAACCTACTCTGTCCATCCTTTTCAAAAATGACCCCTCACATTTCCCTAACATTATCTTGTTCAAATAACATTGTCATGTCAGTATTCTGTTTTCTGCTGCCATTGGCCTCTCCCTCTTTTCATAAACTCCATTCCAGGTGCAATCCACACCTGGATCTTCTTTTCTTGCTCTGCTGCTATCAGTACCGCTTCCCACAACTGACACATCAAGGATGTTCCAGTGAGCAATTTTCCTTTATCTGCACTGGGCCTCAGCTGGTACTTTCTTCCCAGTCGATCATCTTTTCTAATGCTTCCTCAGACTCTTCCCCTATTATCCACTGTTGCACTTACCTTCGTTGCTACAATAACATTGATTATTTTCTTTTTCCCCTCAGTGATTGCTAGACAACAATGCTGACAAGTACCAAACCTAGGAATGACCATACAGTACTTTGTTAGATACTTTACTCCTGGCACTGAACATCTCACCTCAACTCTCTTTGTGGTTCAGTCTAGCTATGCAGCAGTGGTGTTCCTCTGTCTTTGTTTTATATCCTGCCAGCCATGTGTGTGGGATCAGGTCAAAGGTACTTCCAGCTATAGTACATCTAAAGGGGATGCCTGTAGTATGTAGGAGGACTATAAATGCATTCTACTGAATGTCAGGAATGTATTTACAAACTGGGGTGAATATAGTCTGAAGCTGTGGTATCTTAATATTTCCCCTATTCTGAGATGCAGTGGCCTCAGAGCTATTTTATGTAGTTAATGGGGATGTGAGGAGACAGGAATAGTGACACCACTGCAAAAATGGGATATTTGTTAAGTGAATTTCAGAACTTACTGATAAGTGGTGGAATTGTAGTTAATTTCCTCTTATAATAGGGAGACATACACTGATACGGGTCTACTTCACATGACTGAATTTCATTTGGCTGAGACGATACAAATGAATTTTCAAAATACTGAAAAGTCATTTAACTGAATCTCATTATATTGAATTGTAAGCCATAGACATGATGTGCGTTTCCTTCTCCTGTGATTTGCTTGTAATAAAAAGAATTACTGTAACTTATAGTGCTGATTGTCAGAATACAGATAGTCATGTAGAAAGTAGAGTAGTGTTTCTTAATGTGGGCATGTCTGTTTACATTTTTATGGGAAGTATCTCAAGTAATATGGCGGATGTTTTGTGCGTTCCCCACCGTAGTGGCAGCATGGAGATTACTGTAAGGTAAGTAAAAGGTATATGCCCTTTTCCCCACTGTAGTATGATCCTGGAGTTAGTATATATAATTAGAGGGGTGTTGGGGGGGCCACCTAGTTTGGTTTTATATCACCTGATTTCTGTTAAGTAGATACATAAGTAGTTTTTAAGTTCTGGAAAGAGTTATTCATTGGTGTTGTAAGTGTGCATGTCTATGGTTTACAAGTTAGTATTTTAAAATGTAGCATTGTAAGGTTTCAGTATTATGAGTTTCAGCCAAGTGAGTTTTCAGTATTTTGAAAATTAGGTATTTTGGTCTCGGTCAAATAAAAGTCAGCAAATGAAATTTCAGTCATGTGAAGTAGACCCACTGATACACCCTTATAATATTCATCTGTAATCCAGTCATAAAATTGATCAGTTTTGACCAAGAATTCCTCCTGACTGACCAATCCCTCCGAGCTACATGCTCTAGGGACCTAAACCTTGTCACCACAATAAACAGAACATGCTGGAGGGATAGATTCCTGTCCCAGAGACTTCCCATACTCTTGAACAAACTACCTATCTATATCAAGCAAAGCTCATGATTAACATTCTTCTAGAAAACTCTTGATGATTGGATGGGAAATAGGAAATTCACCTCAGGGATCACTTCTGTGGCTCTCCTCAATAGGGGCACAGGAAAATAATTTTCTTGGCTGGCGAAAGCCAGGGTACCTTTTTGGCTAGGCTTATATAGGCCCTAACGCCAAAAGCCTAGTACCTGCCTATGAACCTATGACTATGAAACCACAATGGTTACTTTTTAAAGATTATTGTCCCAACCTTTTGAAGATAATTTCCCAACGTTTTGAAGATTATTGTCCCACACTATCAGCTTTCTCCTCAGTATTGTCTGTATAACTTTCCTTGCCAATGCTTTTAATGTAACAGGCTTGGGGCTGCCTGGAGTTTTCCTGATTCCCTGCTTGTACAATGGTACTGCACTGGGTATTAATCTGTTGAAGACCTCTGTGTAGGGTAGGAGTCTGTCAACAAGCTAGACAGACTCTTTAGGATTCTGGGAGGCAGCTTGTTTGGTCCTTGTGTTTTACCCTCCTCTAAAGGCCTGCATTTCCATCTTTACCACTTCTCTTTTTATCCTGTTATCTGTATACTGCTTCCCCCATGCCCTGTCTCTCTCTCCCAACACAGCAGTCTCCCCTTGCTTTCCATTGTAAAAGCTGAAGCAAATATTCAATCATTCCCTCTTCTTACAGTGTTATGTAATTTCTTCCATCCTTGCTTTCCTGACCAGGTCTGTCTGCCCCTTTTTCTTTTATTTATATAACAACAAATCCTTACTACTCTTTCCTAGTCTCACCTCCTTCATTGACCTTTTGTTTGCCTCTTTGCATTTGTACCTCCTCCACCTCTCTGCCCTTTCTCTTCCAGTTTTTGTATGTCTTTTCTTTTACCACAGTTGTTAGCCTCATATTCATATGTAGCTACACTGATCTTCTCTTTGTTCATCTTCCTCAACCCCCTGCCCCTAGGCCTGACTTCCACTACCCTGATAAATTCCTGTAGTTTGCTTACTTCTTTTCTCTTTTAGCTAATTATAATCTATTCACCTAAAATCCTACACTATTGTATTTGCTTGTATACTGTTACCTTTCCTCAACCTCTGTAAACTGCTATACTAGCCATATCACTTTTTGTTAATGGTGTCTTCACCTGAATTCCATAACCTCCTCTGTGTTGGTCTGGATCATATACAGAATTCTTTCCTTTCTTGTAGCATCTAGTAGTAGTTGGATGAACCTGCCCTCCACACCTCAGTCAACTCCTACTCCTTCTCTATCTTGGAGTTGCAAATCTCACAGTGTGCTCCTAACAGATTCATATGCCCTGGTAGTATAACATGTTTCCCTATCTGACACCTTTATTTATTTGCTCATTTAGTTATGTGTTTGTTTGTTGATAACTGGGTGGCCAACAGGGGAGGTTTTAGAAGCACTAAACAAACAACTAGACAACATGTCTTCAAGAAAAAAAAAATCTGTTTAGTGATACTCAGTGTTACTGCCCAGAGTACTTAGATGCTTTTTCCCATCCTTGTGCTTTGAAATGTTAGGGGGCCAGCACTATCTTAGCTGAATAGCACCCATCTTTCTCTGCATTAACTACCAGTATAATCCAAACAAACAAATCCAAACTGCAACTCGGGCTCAAGGACACAAAGTGCCCAAAGCGAAAAAACCCCCCAGTAAAAACAGGTTTATTACTTTGCAACTAAACAGTATGACACAAAAATAAATGGTTAAGCGCTTTTCGTCTTAATTTAGAAGACTTCTTCAGACCTACAACAGTAGCACAAGTGCACAGTTTAATACAGACCAATGGTGGTTTCAAAAAACACCAACCAATGGTATTGCATAAGTAATTAAGTAATTAAGCTTGGACACATGCCATCAGCAACAAGTCAAATACAAACACAGCAACTGTGAAAACCTGTAAAGAACAAAAATGTAATGAACAAAAATGTATAGCTGCTTTTGTGCACAAATAAAGACACATTAAATCACTGCATTTAGGTGGACAGAGTGTAACTCTTAAAATATGTGATAAAAATGATGAAAAAACTATGGAAAATATATATATAAATGTAAATGTTTATATACACATTGTTATGAGTTACAAGAGCGCTCCAAGTGGACTAAAAGAACGCTGTACTCAAAATAAAATAAAATGAAATAAAATAAAACAAGAGACTGCAATTTCAACTTTAACCAGTGTTGGTCGACTCAACTGTAATGCTTTCACAAATCACCAGCAAGGGTGAAGCAAGCTTTGATGTAAGATGAGACATATTTTTAAAGGTTTAAAACATGAAGCGAAAAACCTACATTCTTTTACTCAACTACAAATAAAACTGTTTAAAAGACTTAGTTAGACAAAAGACTTGTCTAGCGCATTAGGCTTTTTAATTTCAGAATACAGGCAATGGAAGTGACTTCATTCAAACCTGGGGGGTTATAAGAGTTGAGACGCAGTTGCCAAATCAACTCCTGTCTGTCCAAAATTAGATGATAAGGACCCCCTTTTAGATTAACAGTAACCTGACAAATCACTCAAAAGTGAAAGTGTTAGGTGTTCAGCACAATGCCTTGCCAATGCGTTAGAAGGTGACTTTTTTCTAATATGGTATGTGTGCTCATAAATCCTCTCTCTTAGTTTTCTGTCCATCTTACCAACATAATATGCTAGACAGGCTACACAACTTGCCAGGTAGACAACGGATTTAGAGTTACAGTTAAATCTAACCTGCTGTGAATTCTGTCCCTGTTGCTGTATATCTGCAATAGTTATAGTTTTCACATTTAAATGTACCACCAGATCTACTACAGGTACTACAGGACAAAGTTGAAAAAGATGGAAAAACTGCCCAAATGGCCAATAAACTACAATTTCTGGGCCAGAAACCACTACTTTTGTGGTAGCTAGGCTACCTAGTGCTTACCACTCCCACTAATAAGCTAGAAGGCTTCTCTCCAACATAGAAGGGTCTGGGGGGCTCAGAAACTTACAAAACAGTCCTGGATACAGCAAATCTGTATCTGGACTAGACTAGTTACAGGAAAGGTGGGAAACAAGCTTTTTGTTTGTTTTGTTTTTTTTTTTCAGAAAAGCAGTTAAAATGGTAGCAAAACACTTTAAATGCTGTACAAGCTAACACACTTGAGTGTGTAGCAATATTAAGGCAAATGCAGTTTAAATAAATGCAAATAATGAAAATGCTTAACCAGCGTAAAGTTTAATAAAGTGTCATTTGGTTTTATGCTCTGGTGGCTACACCTTCCTTTCCTTGTATTTTTAATCACAGGAGACACAAATACACAACCCAGAACACCACTGGGCAGCATCAGTTTTGGCAGTGCCCTTTTGTTCTGCATCATAGCTTTTAGCTCTCTTCCATCTTCCTATGGGTGGAGATTCCTATGTGAGTAAGCAAGACATAATAGGAGGAGGGGCTAAATAAGGGAGGAGAGGAGGAGGCTTTATGCTTGAGTGAATATCTAAATAAAGAAGATGAACAGAATTCATTTTTGCAACAGTCTTCATCATTCTCAACCTTCCATCTCTAAGATGAGGAACACTATCTCTCATAATGTGGAATAAATGGGTGAAATGTGGAACACTTTCTAACAGCTTACTAACAAATTCAACTAGGAGACTCTCCGGATGGTTAAAATGTGCCACTTTTTACATATAAAAAGTTATTTTCATGAATTAATATGCTTTAGTTTTATTTACCCTGGATGTCATTTAAAACATTCCTAACACTGTATGCGTGTTAGACCTTTTCAGTGTCGAATTTCGAGGAACATGAAATTTTTAACAGCCAAAATGAGAAACATTCTTCATAATGAGATACTCTTGGGAGGTATGATCTTTTTTTTTCATTTGGAAAGCTTGGCAGATCTGAAGCTCAGAATACCATTTTCTGGGGATATTAATAGTATTCAGTCATAGTAGAGAGGCACATGTTTCTGTTAGTACTGGTTAAATCATGGACTGGAGTTTATATGTTTTCTATGTCACTATCAAATATGGGCTGGATGGTCATTGTCTGAAGCAGGAGGGGAGAGAAAAGTTTTTTTTTGGGGGGGGGTCCTCTGAGAAACACACAAAAAAAGCTATCACTAAATCATTTGCAGTATTGATAAATGAGCAGGTACAAGTTAATTATGTGGTGCTACAAGACATAGTGCTGTTAGATGTCACAGTCCCGTAAACTATAATCTTCTGGCTCATACTTCTGAGTAAGTCCTCAGAAACCAAGAAGCCTTACAACTTTTTAGCAATGAAAATGTTTTGTCAAAGCTTATCTCAGCCACTTGGAATTCACTACTACCAAACATTAGAAAATGTGATAATTTCGCACAGTTTCACAAATAACTTGACCATTGCCTGCAGGAACAAATAAAATATATATGCTTCACTGACAGTTGCTAACGTGCACTTATGTAATGTCCAGTGCATTTCTCATTACACTTTAAAAACAGATCTTCCTGCCTCTTTGTTTTAAAAATGATTTTCTGTAGACTGTGTACACTGTAAATGTGTCTATTATTCATATAACTGCATTTTTATAGTACTGACTGTAAATATGTATAGTAGTCTCAGGCCGTGGTGGTGCAGCGGTTAGCATTGTTGCCTCACAGCAAGAGGTTCTCTGGTTCGATTCTCGGCTGGAGTGCCTTCTGTGTGGAGTCTGCATGTCCTCCCCATGGTCGAGTGACATTTAAAGACATGCAGGTAGGTGTGTGAATGAGTGTGCCTTCTTTGAAGGTTGGGCATCAGGCTGACATCTTGGCACCGTAAAAATCCACTGCCAATCATTAGCGGACCGGAGTTCCACTGTGGTGACCCCTAACCCAGGAAAAGCCAAAATACATTATTTTTTAGTCTCATATCTAATTCTTATTTAGTTAACACTGTACTACATTTATGTAGGTGTCTGTAAGTGATGACTCACTTTGTGACTAAAATGAGTCTTTTGACCCAGTTAACAAACAAACATAACTAAATAAATAGAATAAATTAGCCTATTCATCAAATTGGCAATGTATTAAAATGAGATAGACTGTTTGTGGGAAGGTGCCTTTTAAAAAAAAATGTATGTGCTCTGAAGCCAGTAAATATGCATGTTTTATTAGGAGAATGTGTCTCTGAAGTGAATTTATGGTGGAATACTGCTTTGCAGAGATTATTCTTCTTTTATGATTCCAAGCTTTAGTTTCCTTGGTTAAGACTTTGAAGTTTGACTTTTAAGTGATAATTGGATAAAGCAAGTATTTGTACAGTATCAATCAGAACTAGTTTTATATGCTGATATTAACGTCTGGTTGCAGTCTTTAAACAACTTAATAGTGTACCCCAAGTCTATTTTTGATACCAATGGATTTATTTTATTTTATTTTTTATGCATTTTGGGTCCCCTACATCATCCATTTGACACTGCTATCCAATGCCCGACATCCATTCTGGGTCTGTCATGTACTCCAAATCCCCTGGACATTCTCATTTTGTTTTGGACTGGTATGTTCATATTATGCAATGAGGACAGTAACAGCTATTTTTTTTCATGTCCAGGCAGCAAGACATTGCTTCTCATTAATATTAATGATAAATGCCTTGTAGCCATATTGTACAATATGCTGTAATAAAGGTACTGAGCTAACAGCTGCACTATATTTATGTGCAACAGACAGTGAAAGGAGCACTGCTGTGCATAATTTATGCCAAAACACACAGAATAAAAGGCATATTTTTTTAATGGAGCTGTAACATTTTGTTTTGAACTTTATGATGAAAAAAAGAGCAGATAAGAAAGAGACAGATGTTCACTAGGGAAACAAAGGAGGCTACCCATGCAAGAAAAGGGCATTTTATGACCTAAATATAGGAAAATAGTGATGGAGAATGATGTTAGAAAAGGGGCTACAAAGGTAGTAAAATCTGGAAATAAAAACTAACAGAAGACATAACCAGAGGGAAGAAAGAATTATTTAGGTGTAGAAGCAAAAGAAGGACTTTCAAGTGGCCAAGAACAGTAAGGAGTATAATATGGACAGGAAAAGTTACACATTCTCAATAAATTGTTTCTAACTGATCTAAAGAAGAAAGGAAGAATGCCAACTTAGGATAAGAAGAGGGGGAAAAAGAAAGGACATCAAACAAAAAAGTATACTTATGTAAGATATACTAATGAATCCTAAGATAAAGCAAAGTGCAGGAAAGTACAGTGTGTAAAGTGAACTTTCCATAATAGCAGATGTTTGAATGATCACTGCTGCAGTAGCCTTAGCTATATGGGTTATTTCCTGCTAAGGATATAACAGCCAGCCTCCAAAGGTTCAGGGAACCTTCCACATGCTCAAACTGTCAAGCAGCTCAAACTGATCAGACTAAAAGGCAAGTTTGGGTGTGAAGTCCTTCAGAACTTTCCTGCCAGCAGACAGAGGGAGGCTGAGCCCCTGAAAGGACATGTCTGGGAATAACAAAAATAAATGTCCACACCCTGGCATACAAAACACATCAAAAAACAAGGGGGATGGGGGAGAGAGCAGCTACTGCAGCAGTGATCATTCAAACATCTATGGTTATGGTAATTTTACTTAAACAATTGTACTATGTTCTTCATATAGATCATTGCTGCAGTAGCCTTAGCTATATGGGTAGATTACCATAGCTAACTATATTTGGGAGGTAGAAGGAGAAGGCTCCAGGAGCCCCTGGAGAATGGTCCTAACAAAGTGTGATCTAGACCTAGAGAGGTAATTCAGCTTATAGTGCTATACAGAGAACCAAGTAGCAACTTCTAGAATATTCTAGAATCCAACCCTTTCCAAAATGCCATAGGAAAAAGCCAAGGTCTTTGTAGTGTGGGCCTTGACCCTGCCTGGAATAGATTTTCATGGCGAGTATAACAAAAGGTAATAACTTTAGACAACCATTTGGGAATAGTCAATTTTGAAACAAGTTGTCCCTTATTCTTACCTTCACAAGATATGAACAATTGATCTGATGATCTGAAAGATTTAGTTCTTTCAAGATAGTACCTGAGTTGTTTGTGGACATCCAAGGTATGGAGTATCCCTTCTCTCTCAATTTAAGGTTTAGGAAAGAAAACAGAGACATGGATAGTTTAAGCTTAAAGTAAGCATGGATACCACTTTAGGTAAAAAGAAGGATTAGTTCTCAAAGAAACCCTGTCCTTGTGGAAAATAAAGTAGGGGTAACTCACCATAAGAGGTTGGAACTCAGATACCTTTCTTGCAGAGCCCAGTGCAATCACTAAAACTGTTTTCCATGTTAAGAATCTCAAGTCAGCCATATTAGCTGATTCAAGTGGAGCAAGTGTTAGTTTCTCTAACACAAAATTAAGATCCTAAGGAGTGGCCACTGGTTTACTTGGAGGCCTGTCATGCAAAACCCTTTCAAGAGCATTTTGACATGTGACTGTCTTGAAGTAGGAAGATCCATGGGCAGACATTCTGAAATGGTTGATAAACAAACCTTGATAGAAGAATAAGAAAGGACATAGAATGATAACTCAGACAATATATTGTAAGACAGGAGAACAACTAGCCTTAAATAGATGTTGGTTATGTTGTTGGCATCAACTCGAAAACCTTTTCCATTTGCTAATATATGAATTTCTAGCAGTAGGTTTTCTTGCCTCCATTAGAACCTGCTTTACATCCTCAGAAAACAGATGCCTTAATGAAATTAAGGCCTTATCCTCCAGGCAGTCAGTTGAAGATGATTGATGTCAGGGTGTGTCAAACACCTCTTGTGTGAATAGATCCATTCTGTGAGGAAGCTTGGGATAATTGCCTTAGGCCATTTCCAAAAGAAGGGAGAACCACAGGTGCCTGGGCCAGAAGAGAGTCACCACAATGATCTTGAGGATTCCTTCTGAATCTTCAGAGGTACCCTAAATATTAGTAGAAAGGATGGAAAGACATACAGGAACATTCCAGTCCAAAGAAAAGAAAAGGCATCTGTCTTCCAGGCCTTCTTGCATGGAGTCCTGGAACATAATTTTGCCAGTTGATTGTTCAGAGAGGAGGCAAAGACATCTACTTGAGGGATGACAACAGAATCTTGTTTATATTTGTGAGGGTCTGTCCTGGTCCTGCTAAGTTTGCCACACAATGTTCTTTGACAGAATGTAGGATGCCTGTAGAGTGAGACTGTACTCTGGAGCTGTATACCAAGATAAAATGGTTTTCCCTTGCTTGTTGATGTGCCACTTCACTGTGGTATTGTCTGTAACCACTTGTAGAGGTCTTGGGGGGGGGGGGCAAAGATGGTTCAGACAATTGAGTACCTTGATCAGGGCAAACATCTCCATGTTATTTGTGTGCTTGCTTCTCTTCTTGGTGTCCCACACCCCCTGCACTTTTATCTCTCCAAAAACTGCTCCCCAAGCAATGTCTGAAGCATCTGTGGTGACAGACTGCTTTGGAGAAGGGAGGGAGAAAGGGAGATCTTAATTTAAGTATAGCTGTTGTCTCCACCAAGTGATTTCTATTCTGACAAACCCTAGTACTTAAATCTGAAAAGATAAAGGGTGTTGATGCAGGGACCAAAGATATTTCAGATGCAACTCTATCTTTCTTATGCGGAGTCTTGACAGGGGTATCATAGGAAGTTGCTAGGCTAATGGCCCGTGGGCCTTACAAGCCTAGGCAAATTTTACCCTTATTTCTGTGATCAGCACTTATTGCTCCATCCAAGAGAGACACAGGTAGAACCCCTGGGGTGAATTTACACTTACCCACCCAATCATCTGGATTGTGTTTGAAGAGGGCCAATGAGGTGCTCTATTTGACGTGAAATGGGAGTCTATCCTAAAGGTGTTGTAACCTCTGGGAGACAAATCTGTCCCTCCAGCAGGTTCTATTGATGTCACATACCAGGTTTAGGTCTTTAGAGTGAGTATCTCATGTGCCATTTGACTTGCATATGTGCAGCATTTCCAATAAAGTGGGGTCAGAGATTGCCTTATATGCAAGGCAGAGATTGCCTCTGAGTAGTATGTATGAAACAGTATAAAGTGACAGTGATTTCAGCCAATCCATATAAGACAGCTGCTGAAGACCTTGAATTCTGTTTGTGAGGAGCCATTTTTGTCTCTCCAGTTGCTTTGAAAGGTACATGCCAAAAGGGGCATTGTACTCAATTATTGGCCTAATGGGTGAAGAGTACAGGAAGGTGATAACTTCACTTTTTCTCAAGGCAATGCCCTTACTTATGAGGTGAGCCATATAGAATGCCCTTCTGACCACTCTGGAGACATGATGATCAAAGGCAAGGTTGCTGTTGAGAGGTTTGTCACCACTGAGTGCGTACTTAGAGTATTGCCATTGATATGGTAATTTGCAGGAACATTGCTCTTGCTGAAAGGGATGATAATACATTTTTTGGATTGAGTTTGAGGCCATGATTTTGGCACCAATCATTTGTTTGCATAAGACCTTCTTGAAGGATGTTGACATCATTTGGAGACTCAATGACTGCACCCAGTTTGCAGTTGTTGGCAAACTTTGCCAGCCACAGTACCTTGAGTTTAGCTTGTACTTTGGAGAAATAGATTCCAAGCAGTAGAGGTCCCTGGAATGATCCCTGTGGAACACCACTGGTAACGGGTCTGCTGTTGGAGGTGGATGCCCCTATTTTGACTGTATGGGTTTTATCAGAGAGCCATTTCACAAACCACCTTACAATATAAGGGTTGATATCTTCCTAGGAGAGTTTGTCAGTGCATGAGAGAAGGACAGTGTCAAATGCCTTGGCCAGGTCTAGGTTGGTTGTATGCACAGATTTCCCCTCATCCAGGACCCTTGTAACTGTCTCGAAGAAGTCCACCAGGATTAACAAGCATGATCTCCCCCTCACAAATCCAAACTGCGTAGGATCTAGTGTTTATAGGTTACCTATATCTTTACCAAATGGACTCGCAGTAACACCAGCACTCGCAGATCAAATAAAAAGAACTTTAATTGCCAAACATAAAATATCCAGTTAAGCGCTTTCATCAAAAGACTTCATCAGAACTAACTCATTTTCAAACAGTTCCCCATTTAAACCAAATTCTGACATCACATGACATTCATTCATAAATTCTTAAAGTGCTAGTGTCCATTCAAATTGCTCCTTTTCACAAACAATGTGTTAAGACCATATAGTACTTTGACATACATACTTATGTGCATTGCCTGCCTATTAAATCACAAGTCAATACATTTAAACAATAACTAAAAAAAGTTAAATTAACTGAACTTTAACTACAATAGTTAATTTATATTTAAAAATGCCTGTTAAAAAACATTTAAAAATTATTTTATTTACAAGTTAATTCTACACTTAACTACCTACTAAAATAGGCTTAATTGATATCTGCTCATTTAGTCCAGGGTATGTAGAAGCATTCAGTTTAATTTGCCACCTGACCTCCTTGTCGCTTATTTTATTTTTAATGTCACCTCCCCTGAAATTATTTTTAATAACTTCCAATATTCCAAATTTGAAACCCGTACATGTAGTATTATCTTTTAAGTGTTTCCATAATGCGTTGCTATAATCTTCATTTCTAATACTATATGTATGATCGTAAATCCTATTCCTTAAACACCGGGTGGTCATACCCACATAAAAACATGGGCAGCTGTTACAGGTGGCCAAATAGACTAGATTAGTTGTCCTACAGTTCCCCTTTTGATATTTAATTCTAGTTTTATTATAATTGGAAAGCACTATTTCGTCCATTTCTACAATGTACTTGCATTGTTTGCAGGTACCACACTTTGTGGTACCACATCTCCCTTCTGTATCCAAATCCTTTTCTACCTTCCTTTCCAACAGTGCCTTGATGTTATTACCCTTTCTTGTAACAAAATGTGGCTCGTCCCCCACAATTTTAAACATCCTGTCATCCACCTTTAGAGTGTTCCAATTATTCTGAATG
Source organism: Protopterus annectens (assembly GCF_019279795.1). NCBI lineage: Eukaryota > Metazoa > Chordata > Ceratodontiformes > Protopteridae > Protopterus > Protopterus annectens. The sequence continues at coordinate 422,729,364 of NC_056747.1, read as the reverse complement.
ATTTTCTTAACATCCCCACTAAAGTTGTTATATTGCAATACACATGCCATACCATATTTATTGGCTGTTCCTTCTTGGTCATTACAGCCTCTGTCTCCCTCTGATGGTTTTTCCAAGCCCACTCCTAGTAAGGGTTTGTATAGTTTACCCCATTGGTTGCAAACATATCCTGTAACATCGTTTATCAAATCAGTCGGGTATCCCCTTTCCTTAAAGAATCCAACTATTTTTTCTAATTCAGTATCTACATCATCCCTTTCAGAGGTCATCCTGGCCGCCCGTATGCACTGACCCTTAATAATACTCTTTTTTTGGGCCCAAGGATGATTACTTGAAAAATGTAGGTAGGAATTACTGAATGTGTTCTTCCTATAAATGTTAGATTTGAATTTGCCATCCCTTAATGTAATTTGTACATCCAAATATGATATAGTTTCATGATGTTTATTCATTGTGAATTTAAAATGTTCACTACATGAATTCAGATATTCATGAAACTTGTTTAAGAGATCTAAGTCACCCTTCCACAGAATAAAAATATCGTCTAAGAAACGAAAATAACAGGAAATGTGTTGGCACCAATGTGTGTTGAAAACAAATTCCTTTTCCCAATCGAATAGTACAAGGTTGGCATAAATGGGGGCACAAGCTGCCCCCATAGCCACACCCTTCTCCTGTTTGTAGTATTCACCTTCATACCATATGTAGTTGTGGGTTAATACCACTTCCATGAAACCCATAATCAGTAATGTTTTGTCCCAAGATAGTGTTTTAGACCACATAATGCTATCCTGTAATCTCTGCAAACCTTCATCTCTGGGTATATTGGAAAAGAGATCAATAACATCCATTGTCACCATCCATTTAACCCCTTGGGCTAGTCCAGGTTCCAACCTTCCAAGAAAATCCCAAGAGTCCACCACTAGGTGTGGGACTTTCTTGACTAATGGTTTCAACCACTTGTCTATAACCTTTCCAAAAGGGAAGGTCTTGGACTGGCTCCCAGAAATAATGGGCCTGAATGGTGGGTCCCTAAGATCTTTATGAATTTTTGGGATACCCACAATGGTACCCAAAATGGGATTTCTCACCTTTAGAAATTGATATAAGTTGGTATCAATCCTTCCATCCATCAATAGGTCCTCCAAGTACAAATCTATTTTATGGTGCCCTATGTTGACCTCATTCACTGAGGACACACTGTACTTTCCGGACTGAAGTAGGATTCCATTAATCTTATTTCTGTATTCCTGGGTGGGGTATAACACCACCCCCCCACCTTTGTCCAGTTTCATAACCCGGATGCCCACATTTCCTTGTAGTTCTTTCAATGCACCTACTTCCTCCTTGGTTAAGTTGTACCTACCCACATTGTTCTTTTTACTATACTTGTAGATTTCTTCTATAATCAATTTCTCAAGAGTACCTAATAAATGGTTTAATGGTGGAGTGTAAGTACTTTTAGTATGAAATTCTTTGTCATCCTTTTTCGCTACACCCTCAAATTTAACTTTCAAATTCAACTTCCTAATGTATTTCTTGACATCGATAATACTATCAACCAAATTAAATTTTGCATAGGGGATAAACTTCATTCCCTTGGAGAGTAGGGTAAAATGTTCTTTCCTTAGGGGCACAACAGTGTAGTTGTAAATAAAGAAATTATCATAGGAACTTGTAACATCGTCCACCCTAATAATCTCATTGTTTTTACTTTCTTGTACACATTTAGTTACTTCACCTACACATTTCTTTACTTTGTGACCCTTCCCCTTATGTGGTAGTCCCCCCCAACTCTGCTTTGCCTGAATTGGTGGTCCTCCCATCCTTCCCCCCCTAAAAAATCATGGTTATTGTGGTACTGGTTGTGAGGTGTTCGATTATTATACCTACCCCCACCTCTTTTGTATCCATCTTGTACATGCGTGGTATTGTACGTATAATCCACCCTGCCTTTTGTCCTTTCCTGTTGTCTGTTTTTATAACCATTATTTGGTTGATACCCCTTCCTATTAGTGTCCTTAACCCATCGGTATGCCTCTCCTTTATTATACTGTTCTAAATCTCTATTTAACTTCTTGCACTTTCTTTCGAACTGTTTTGTTGTAACACTCCCTACCCAATTAAATTGAGTGTCATATAGAGATTCAAATTCATCAAACAGTACATCGTGTATAATGGTGTTGTTTAAATCATCCATTTCAGCTAATAACAAACAAATTCTGTTGTCATTACATCCAATAATATACTCCATAAATGTGAAACCGAACCCATCAAACATTTTGTTACATTCACTTTTATTTTTGTCATTCATTTCTATCCCCATAGGGATTTTGAACAACCCCACTGTCCAAACATTTTTAAATAGTTATTATCCAACTGCAATATCTTCAACTTCTTCCCAAATGCAACAATTAGGTCTCTTTATTATTTATTTATTTATCACATTTATGGAGTATATTATTGGATGTAATGACAACAGAATTTGTTTGTTATTAGCTGAAATGGATGATTTAAACAACTGTACTGTTTGATGAATTCGGATCTCTATATGACACTCAATTTAATTGGGTAGGGAGTGTTACAACAAAACAGTTCGAAAGAAAGTGCAAGAAGTTAAATAGAGATTTAGAACAGTATAATAAAGGAGAGGCATACCAAATAATGGTTATAAAACAGACAACAGGGTGGATTATACGTACAATACCCGCAATGTAAGATGGATGGAAAGAGTGGGGGGTGGTATGATAATTTCTTTATTTACAACTACACTGTTGTGCCCCTAAGGAAAAGAACATTTTACCCCTACCAAAGGGAATTTAGTTATCCCCCTGCAAAAATTAATTTGGTTGATAGTATTATGATTGTCAAGAAATACATAGAGAAGTTGAGAATTTGAGTAATTTTGGGGGTGTGAGTTAAAAAGGATGACAAAGAATTCTCATACTAAAACACTTACACACACCATTAAACCATTTATTAGGTACTCTTGAGAAATTGATTATAAGAACAATGTGGGTAGGTACAACTTAACCAAGGAGGAAGTAGGTGGTGAAAAAGAACTAAGGAAAAATGGCACATCCGGCTTAAGGAACTGGACAAGGTGGGGGGTGTGTTACACCCCCACCAGGAATAGAAATAAGATTAATGGAATCCTACTTCAGTCCGAAAGTATGTGTGTCCTCAGTGAATGAGGTCAACATAGGGCACCATAAAAGAGGACCTATTGATGGATGGAAGGATTGATACCAACTTATATCAATTTCTGTATCCCAAAATTCATAAAGATCTTAGGGACCCACCATTCAGGCCCATTATTTCTGGGAGCCAGTCCAAGACCTTCTTTTCCAATATACCCAGAGATGAAGGTTTGCAGAGATTACAGGATAGCATTATGTGGTCTAAAACACTATCTTGGGACAAAACATTACTAATTATGGGTTTCATGGTATTAACCCACAACTACATATGGTATGAAGGTGAATACTACAACAGGGAGAAGGTGTGGCTGGGGGGGCTTTGTGCCCCCCCCATTTATGCTACTTATGTTATTGATTTGGAAAGGAAAATTTGTTTTTTTACCACATTTTGGTGCCAACACATCCTGTTATTTTATTTTTTTTATTTTTATATTTTTTTCTGTGGAAGGGGTGACTTAGATCTAAACAAGTTTCATGAATATCTGAATTCATGTAGTGAACATTTTAAATTCACAATGAATAAACATCATGAAACTATATCATATTTGGATGTACAAATTACATTAAGGGATGGCAAATTCAACTCTAACATTTATAGGAAGAACACATTCAGTAATTCCTACCTACATTTTCAAGTAATCATCGAGACAGAGGCTGTAATGACCAAGAAGGAACAGCCAATAAATATGCAATATAACAACTTTAGTGGGGATGTTAAAAAAATTATTCAGAATAATTGGAACACTCTAAAGGTGGATGACAGGATGTTTAAAATTGTGGGGGACGAGCCACATTTTGTTACAAGAAAGGGTAATAACATCAAGGCACTGTTGGAAAAGAAGGTAGAAAAGGATTTGGATACAGAAGGGAGATTCAATTATAATAAAACTAGAATTAAATATCAAAGGGAACTGTAGTACAACTAATCTAGTCTATTTGGCCACCTGTGTTTAAGGAATAGGATTTACGATCATACATATAGTATTAGAAATGAAGATTATAACAACGCATTATGGAAACACTTAAAAAAATAATACTACATGTACGTAATTTAAAGATAATACTACATGTCACGGGTTTCAAATGGAATATTGGAAGTTATTAAAAATAATTTCAGGGAGGTGACATTAAAACTCAAATAAGCGAAAAGGAGGTCAGGTGGCAAATTAAGCTGAACGCTTCTACATACCCTGGATTAAATGAGCAGATATCAATTCTATTTTAGTAGGTAGTTAAGTGTAGAATTAACTTGTAAATAAAATAATTTTAAATGTTTTTAACAGGCATATTAAATATATATCAATTATTGAAGTTAAAGCTTAGTTAATTTAATTTTTTAATTATTGTCTAAATGTATAGTATTGTGATTTAATAGGTAGGTTATGCACACAAGCATGTATGTTATAGTACTATATGGTCTTAACACATTGTTTGTGAAAAGGAGCAATTTGAATGGACACTAGCACTTTAAGAATTTATGAATGAATGTCATGTGATGTCAGAATTTGGTTTAAATGGGGAACTGTTTGAAAATGAGTTAGTTCTGATGAAGTCTTTTGATGAAAGCGCTTAACTGGATATTTTATGTTTGGCAATTAAAGTTCTTTTTATTTGATCTGTGAGTGCTGGTGTTACTGCGAGTCCATTTGGAACAGAAAGCATTATTTAGTGTTTGTTACTGGTTGTTCGCTGTTCCAGTTATCTTTTTTTCTTACCTATATCTTTGTAGATAAAGTGCATGATGATTGTCTCCATGGCCTTGCAGATAAGGCTAGTCAGGCTAATAAGTCTGTAGTTCCCAGGGTCAGTAGAAGCACCACCTTTGTGCAGGGGGATAATGGTTGCTGTTTACCATTCAGCTGGGATGAAGCCGGTGCTTAAACTGTGAGTGAAAAGAGTAGCTAGTGGTGATGCTAATTCTTATTTGAGCCCATATCGAACAGCCTGGGATGTTATCAGGTCCCATTGATGCTGTCTTTTTGGCCTTAGAGAGGGTGTTTGCAACCTGGTCTTTAGAGATACAAGGTAGGGGACAGGTGGTAAGGATGTCATGAAGTACATGTGGCGGGGACAGGGGAGTGAAGTTTTCATCAAACCTGTTGGCTAGCAGGTTAGCTATGTCCACCAGCACAATGTATGTATTTCCATTAACTACCAGTTCAGCACATATATGAGCCTTACCTTTTAGGTTACAGATGTAACTAATGAATGCCTTATGGCTGTCCTTGGTTGAGGAAGCTAACTTGGATTTGTAGTTTGCCTTGGAGGACTTCACAAAAAGTCTTATTTGTTTATTTAAGCTGAGGAGTGAGTGTCTCTAGTTTAAATCCTGATCATTCTTACTCTTGGACAGCAGTTTCTTCATTTCATTTTATTATAAGCCTGTTAATGGTGAGCGTCCATCAGGCAGGTTTGCTTTTCCTTGAACAGCTTGTTTTGGTCCTAACAGGTACTGGTGAGTTAATGCAGTTATACAGGTGCTTGTATAGGGCATTGGTGTAGAGCTCGGCATAGTTATCAGTTTTGTATGAGGGGACACCTGCAATGAAGCTATTTATACCATCCCATAAGAGGTTATAATCTGCTTTGGAGAAATTTTCTAGTCTAGTTGCTGTAAGGGGAGGGTTAGATTTGATAGTTATGTCAAATGAGACTGATTTTTGGTCAGATTTCACCAGGGATGAATTCATAGCAGGGGAGCTACAGTGATCACCCAGATTTGTAAGCACCATGTCCAGGATGTTGCGCCCCTGGTGGGAGTGTCAACCAACTGGTCCAGGGCACTGGAGTTGAAAACTTTGAGTAACCTTTGGGCAAGTGAGTTTGAGCATGAGTAATTCACCCAGTTAATGCTAGGGTAGTTAAAGTCACTCAAAATTGTGGTGCTAGGATGTATCTTGATAAACTCAAGTTGATCCAAATAGGCAGAGTGGGTGTCCTGATTCATAGAGGGGTTCTGTAGCTGGAAATGGCTTGCATAGGTGTCCGACTAACAGTTAATTGCACCTGAAGTATCTCTAAGGTGTCATTCTGTTTAACCAATCTGGAAGTGTATTTATCCTTGATGAATATTGATACACCGCCTCCTTTAATTTTCGCGTCTTCAGTTTGTGGTCTGAATGTGTGGAAGGAGGTGTAACCCACAATGGCTGGGGTGCTCTCCACAGCCTTGAACCAAATCTCCATGATTGCACAAAAGTCTGCATCCTCCAGGGTGAGGACTGCTTCCAGTGAGTGCAATTTCATGATGAGACTCCTAGCATTTAGCAACATTTTTATTTATTTATTTTTATTTTACATTTGTTGACCGGGATAGTCCGACTGGATGCATGTCCATTTTCAGTGGAGGTCCGGGGAGAAAAGCTCCAAGGGTAAGCAGATACAGCATTACATAATGATCTTGAGGTTGTTTTTGGTTGGTATTTCTTATGTCGGCAGTTTTGTCATTGTGACACTGCCTAAAAAAGGCAGTATGGGGGTGCAAGAGCTATAGCCAGCAGCTGAAATCCCTAGATGACAGATGAAGACCATCTCTGGCAAAGCATTGAGATCTGTCGATTATGTTATCCCAGGCTGACAGATACTGGATTTCCTTAGAATGACACCAAAAACTAAGCCAATTATTGAATTCGATTATTTTCTGTTTGTATTGAGGCATCATTGTAGGTGAAGGTAAAATACTGCTTAAGGCTAAGGGCATACCTGCTGAAACACACAGTCTGAGAGGTTAGTCATGTCTCTCTTCATATAGTTCACATAAGTACATCTCAAATTGTTCACACCAACATGGATTATGACACAATCATAATGACCCTTGTTGAGAGACTTGAGTGCATGTGTCATATGGTGGATCCTGGCACCTGACAGACAGCTGACTGTGACTGTCTTCTTATCCAGCCTGGTGAGAGGGACATCTGTGTGTCTCACAATATAATCTCCTATGACTAGTATGTTAGGTTTAATTTTTAGCCTTATGAGCTTGACAGGTGAGACACTGGTGCATGAGCTACTGTGTGCATTGTGTTCTGCAGAGGAAGTATTATATGTAATGTGCTTGTGTTTGGGAGGTCTCTGATGTTTAAGTAAGTTTGTGGTGAGGACCTTAGCATATGTAAGTATGTGTAATGTGGGTTTGGGTGGAGTAGGTGATGAGGTGTGCATGCTGACAACCCGCTCAGTCTCAGATATATTGACTGGTGTGTGACAACATTGATTCAAGTTTTTTAATATAGTTGCATCTCTCACATGTTGAGTTTGTGCGGACTAGAAGTAGAATGTTGTCTGTGTACATGAGGCATTTGCTACACTGCCTCAGCATGCCCATGCCGACCAAGTTTGCTAGAGAAACTGTGGGAAATTGCCCATTCATAGTGCTAGGTGAATTTATATGGTACAGGAATATGGTAGGAAAGGGGTCACACATAGGAATAAATAGTGGGGAAGTTATGTTAATACCTCAGAGGCTAGGCTTAATGCTACACTAGTAGATAGAGCAGGGCTGAAAAAAAACTATTGAGGCCGTTACAATGGGGTGCTTACACACTTCACTACTATTGCCTGTTTGCCCAGAAATGTGCTAAAGATGAGGATCTACATTGTTGGGATACAACTGTATCTAAGGGAAAAACTGTAGAAATTATCTGTCTGGCTATGCCTGGAAATGTGCTAAAGATGAGGAACTACACTGTTGGGATACAGCTGTATCTAAAGGAAAACTTGTAGAAGTTATCTGTCTAGCTATGGCGCACAATTGAGAGTCAGTCCACAGTGCTGCACGATGAACAAACAAGCAGAAACCCGGGGGTTAAATACCAGAAGGTTAAAACCTAAAGAAAATTTCAAAAAAGCTCAAAAGAACCAGTGAGGTGCTTACTCCAAGCCCTAGACCAGCCAACATTTAGCCAGGGACCAGTCAGCACAGTGCTCTCACTAAAGTGCAGAAGGGCCCTTTCTTATTCAAGATGGCCTGGAAAATATGCTCAGAACAAACAGCCACTACAAACAAACAATCAGGCCCAGAAACAGCAACCTTGAGTCTGGACTATGTTACAGCAACTAGATACAATATTTTAGACAGAAAACACTGCAGAAATGCTTACCACAGCAGAAAAACAGAAGTGAGACACTAAATAAAAGTTTTAAACAAAAAAGAGTAAGGAGACTCTAGAAAATGTTTTTAACTGTAGACAAATCAGATGTGTGATACCCTCTTTGGCAGGAAAATCAGAACAAAGAGATGCTTAACAAATGGAGAAACTTTCCAGGTAAAACCTTTCAAACAGTGAAAATGGTTAAACGCTTTGCAATCAGTGAAAACAGTAACTAAAATGATTTAACAGGCCCATTAAAGCAGACAATTGCAGTACAACAGTGCAGACTCATTTATAGTAATAAAATACAGTAAACATTTGGCAGCAGACAATAAAAAGTGCAATAAAAGGTAAGGTGGGAACACATTTTATATTATTTCTTCAATATTCATGGATATTTTACCCACAGCGGGCTAATACCAGCTAGATGAGTATCTATCAGTCTGTATCTAATATATATCTCTGTATATCATCTTACTCCATTCATTTCTAACTTTAGTAAAAATTATTGGGGTGAGTTTTCCAGTAAAAAGAAGGTCATGTTTCCATATTCTTGTAGAAGGTAAGAACCATTTCCTCGTCAGCCATGCAGTCTGTCATATTAGCTTATTGGAAGGGATTTTTCCCCATATTTCTTATGCTCTCACACATATTCATGCTCATGGAGTGCATACAATACAGTTTGTATGTTATAGTGTGTGATAGTGTGCACTGCATATATTTTTTAGCAAACAGAACAAAATTTGCCCATCCTATATCTTCTTCTTCTTTCGGCTTTTTCTCAGTTAGGGGTCACCATAGCGGATCACCTGTCTGCTCATGATTGGAATTGAAGTTTTACGGTGTCGAGTTGCCAGCCCGGCACCCAACCTTCCACAGAAGGCACACACACTCACACCTAGGGCCAATTTAGAGTGTCCAATCCACCTACAGCATGTCTTTGGGATGTGGGAGGACACCGGAGCACCCGGAGGACATGCCGACTCTGCACAGAAGGCACGAGAACCTCTTGCTGTGAGGTGGCAATACTAACCGCTGCACCACCATGGCTGCCCACCCTATATGTAAACTAAATTCTACAAATCTTTGCAAACTGAAAGAGTGAATGGCTTCCTGATAGTTTCTTTTTGTGTGTAGTATCTGGCAAGCACTGTGTCAGCTAAAAGAAAAGAAAAATATATTTCCTCAATAGTAGGAACAGGCCTACTGCTTTACAGAATAATGGCCATCCCAACTATTTCCACACATCTGTTTTATATGGTCTTTAGTTAATAAGTCTCAAAAGCTACTATGTCTATTGAAAAAAATAAAATATACATACATGTTCCCCTACTGGAAAAAAGGTAAACCACCTTATTTTACTATTTAAGTGTACTCTCGGTAATTCATTGTCATCTATGGTTCATGATGTAGAATAAATAAACCTTTTAAGCACTGTATCAGTGAAGGTATATGAAAGATGTGTTTGCTAATGGCTCCTGGTGAGAGTAGGAACATTAGTCATTTTGACTTGGACATTTCTGTGTAGGCTCTTTCTGAATGCGTTTACTGATTGGATTGACTCCTGCTTTGGTTTAAGGCCTTCTGCTATATATTGAGATCAGTGGTGTGGCTCGGTGTTGTATTCTTCTGGCATGCTGAATGCTGTGCTACCTTGTGTTACTCTGGATGACACAAGGACAGGATAAAGGAAAATGACAGTCAAACCTTAACTTCTGTGATACGAGCAGTGCTATGCACAGCCATGTCGATTCAGTATTGCATAAGCTGAGCTTACCTTTGAGAGATGAATTTAATGTCTACATTTGTGATCATTAGGTTAGATTGTAGCTTTTTCTCATTTATGTTTATTTACCAAGGCAAGTGAAACCTTACATTTTGTGAAGTTACTTACTTAAAAGCATTGCTATTGTCTTTTGTGGTTTGCCCTCAAGTTAGCATAACATTATTATTTTGTTACTGTGCTTAAACTATGGTTATGTCTACAATACTCATATTAGTAATGACTTAAAATCTGCTGTGCTTAAGTTGTTCCACTGTTCATAGTGCGTATTTTCTAATATGCTTTTTTTTTCTAGCTGACTTCACTAAATTTGTCCCAGAGCTTACTATGATATTTCTCATTAATTTCTCACATAATTTTCACATTACTTAGTTACTAGTCTGTCACCATGGGTGGGCCACTGCCTTGCATGGAATAACATATCAGTAACCCTTCATAATACCAGTTGTAGAGACCTTTTAAGGCTGCCTACAACACTTATGTCCCCAGACCAGCCCCTTCTAAGTTTGGTTCCAATAATGCTTGTCTGTGACACTTTTAATCATTTCAAGGTGTTGCCTCCCTTTATCTGGCAGTGTCAGTACATGTATACCTGTTGGTGAAACATGCCATTTTCACAGTACATATGGCATGATGTAGGGTATGCATAACTACTGCTGTAGCCTTCTCTTCCTTATGCACCTGGATATCATTTGCAGTCCAGGGCCACATGTTGAGACATGGCTACAATACATAAATAAGAAAGCTGTACATGGCACTTTATGCACAGCCTCCCATTTACATATTGTAACTATGTTGTACCATATGGCCCTAGACAGAAAACCCTTTATGACATGTTCCTTCTGTAGTATCATGTCTTCATGGTTTGAGGCTACCCAATCATAGGCAAAGAGAAGGGTGCCATGCCAAGATTTTGGGTACCTACTTACATATTACATGGCTTCTCACTCCCTCTCACTGACATTCAACACAGGGTTTCTGGCTGCCACAGGCGTAATTTGCCAGGCAGGATATTTTCATTAATGCTGGAAAAATAAGACATGTTAGACAGACAGGTATATGTTTCAGAGACTATCCCTTCTCTGGAACAGGCTTTCCATCCATGTGAAGCAGTGTCATCCCTCTCAACTGTTCAGTTTTTCCCAGCACAAACAGATTTTTGCTTTATAGTTTTGGTCTGTTCCTCATAATTGTGGTTTTGTGGCAAGTCACTGAGGATTGATGTCACTAAATAATAAATAATGACAGGCATTTGAGTTCCAGGCTTTATTTCCATCAGGAAATGCATGCTAATACAAAACTGTATTATTTTATCAACGTTTTAAATTTACAAGAGCAATATTTTAACATTGCCCCTGAATTTGGGCCTTTGTTCCCCCCATTATCTTTGGCTATGTCCAGATTTCTTGTACTTAGAAGTTGAGAGGCATGAGCAGCATTATTCCCTAACCCAATTCAAATGTAACTTGGACTAGTGGATAGGGAATCAGAAATGTACCCCCCCCCAAGTCTGACACCTATGTGTCTAGTACACAGCATATAAAATGCTTGACCACCCATTCCCAAGCCTACATATATGAATTAAAATAACCCTGGGGAGGGGAAAAACTGGTCAGATGCATTTGGTAAACATATCTAGGAGCTGCAGTTCTGAGTGTGCCTTCCTTTGGATGAAACATTAAACCGAGGCCCCATCTGCTTGAGTTGGTTGTAGCTCAGGTGGGTGTAAAAGATCCCATGGCACCTATCAGAAAGAGTAGTTTTTTTATTGATATATGCATTACATATTATTTATATATTTTACATATTTACATTATTTACATCTATTTACAAATCACATTATAAACTTCAATATAAGCATTCCCCCCACTCTTTTATCCGCAACCAAAACATTTTTTTTCCAAAATCTTTGTCAAAGTCCATTTTCCATTGTATTTAATTTCATTTGGTCTCTCATTCCATATAGTCCATGAAATATAAAATATTACTCTGTCCATTTTCTTCACTTCTTCTTGTTTACATGCACCATAATAACCAAATTCTATTATGTCCATATTTATTTGTTCAAATTTTAACAAACTTTTCACCCTATTATCTTTACATATTTTTTTCCACAAATTATTAACTCTCTCACATTTCAAACACACATGCTCAGTAGTCTCAAACTCTCTGCATTTATTACATATTCTATTTTGCTTTTTTTCTATGGCATATTTGCCTTAACTGGCAATTTTCTAATAGACAATCTCCATAAAAATCATTACATTCTTTAATCTTTTTATAGTTATTATATCTCATCATTATGGCTTTTTCTTATCTATTTCTAAATGTTTCCATGGATCACTACAATAAAATGCTTTCATAATACTTATGTACCATTCCTTTCTAATTTTCTCACATATATTCTTCTTTAATTTCCATAACACAATTTTGTTTTGGTACTCTTTCATTTCTTTATTCACAGCGCTTTTACTTTGTCTTTTAATTTCCATTCCTTCCCACAGTTCTTTGTATTTATAATATAGTATCATTTCTATCAAGTTTTTATTTTCCTTCAAAATTCCTTTTAATACCTTATATAAAATTAAAGATGCTGCCTGAACTATTGGGCTTATTAAACCCAAACCTCCTTGCTCTTCTTTCATACACATAATCTCTTTTTGACTGGATTCAGTCTAGAGCTTCATATAAAAGAAAACATAATCATCATGAATTCCTTTTCATACCTAATATGAATCATATAGATGTTAGCAACATAAGCGATTTTACTGTTACCATGGTGTTCAACAAGTGCGCTTTTTTCTATATGAAAATCTATACGATTTCCAAAAAATAGTCATATCCTTTACTTCTTTGAGTACATTATCCCATTGTTGTTGTCTGTATTCATTCCTTCCAAATGTTGTTCCTAACATATTTATATATTTTTCATTGAACTAAACACCTCCTATCATACTTTCAAAACCAAATCATTTATTTGTCTCCTTATTTATACTTAAACTAATATTTTTTAAATGTATACTTAATTTTTCATTTACTTTTTCCATCCATACTTTATTTTTAACAATTAATACAATATCATCTGCATAATTATACATTATTGGCAATTGTACTTTCTTCATCATTTTGTATCCACCACTACTTGACATTTTATTAATTTTTTTCACTATTACATCCATAACTAATGAGAAAATTACACTACTAGCTGGGCAGCCCTGCTTTATTCCACATTCTATTTTTATTTATTTCCCAATCCAGCCATTTACATTGTTTCATATAGTTCCTTTCATAAACAGATGTTATCACTTCTAATATTTTTTTGCTTACATTATATGCTGACAAAATTCCCCATAATGATTTATATTGATATTATCATAACCTTTACTAATATTCTCTGTCATAACCTTTACTTCTACATTTTTATTTGTGATATCAATTATTTCTCTTATTATCCATAATAACTCTTGACTTCCTTTTCCTTTTCTTCCAAATATATTTTGGCCATATATTCTATCCATTTTTTCTGTAACCTTTTTATTATTATTCTCGTAAAAAAAAATATAATCTGTATTATTCAGTGTTATAGGTCTCCAGTTTTTATCTCCTCTTTATTTCCTTTTTTAAATATAAATTTTATAACTCCTGCACATATCTTTTTCTCTCTAATTCCAGTTTCTAACCATTCATTCATAACTTCTATAAAAAATATTTTTTACCACTCTTTAATTTCTTTATACATACCATATTCAATTCCGTCCAGTCCTATTGCAGAATTCATGTTAATATCTTTTAGAATTTCATTCAATTCTTTCATGGTTATTTTTTGTTCTAAATACTCATTAGCCTCCTTATTTAAGTTTTCTTTTTTCTTAGCAAATAATTCTGATACATATTCTTTAATTATTTCATATATTCCTTCTTGCCGTCTTATTTGCTTACCTTCTTTATTTTTTAATTATCTTACTATTTTTCCTTCTTTTATTATTTTACTTAAATATGGTACTACCTCTTCTTTCTTTCCTTGAAAACAATATTTTTGCTTATATAACAAATTAATTTTTAATTTGATTCATTTTATAAATTTCTCTTTTTCATAAAAGGAATTTTTCTCCTCTAATAAGTCTGTAAATGTTTCTTGACTTAATATCTTATATCACTCTTTTTCTTTTCTTTTATTCTTCCTTATACGTTTTAAAAATACTTTTTATTTTTCTTCAAAACTAAGCCACCAAACAGTCCAATTCTCATAAAACTCCCTCATAGTCATATGATATTTCTATAATTCCACATTATTTTTTCTCTTCTAAATCTAATTCATTTTCATTAATTCTCTTTACTCCTTTTATTATTCTTATATATTCAGTACCAAAATCCAGGAGCAACACCAAAGAATGCTACAGTACACAAATTAGAAGAAAACGAAAAAGGAGCGCAACTCCATAGACATAAAACTGGAACTTTAATACAACAAAAACAATAACTGGATAAGCGCTTTCGGCGTGTGCCTTCCTCAGATCCTGAAAACAATTCCTACACACAACTATTTAAGAACCAGCTAACTAATCTAGTTAAAAGGCAATTAAGCAATTAAAAAATGAGGCAATGAAACATAGCAACACTTACTCCCCATTTGCATAGTGCACTTGTAACAAAAACATATTTTAAAATGACTTAGATTAAGCTTAGAACAAAACTACATTTTTGTTAAAGACAATCAGCATAGAATATTAAAACTTATAGTAAATAAAACACTGCTGTCATAACCATTACACAGCTTGTAAATCTGTTAAAAACTCAGAGCTCATAATGTTAACATAGCAGGTTCACAACCATAATATTAGAGAAGCAACAGTCACAGCCTGATATACAACAAACAAATAACTATTGTCATCGCATAGAAGTCTGGTGAACTCTCAGAATTCATATTATGAACAAAATAGACACAAAACTCACCCATTAATAGCAGAATAGACTATAACTCCAAACTTAAAAGATGTCATGTTCACATCTCTAAAAGAAATGAAAGCATGCATAAACAACTATTCTATATTAAGTATATAGAAGGACTATTACAGAGCTGACATCTGTAACAAAGATGGATAGAAAGTAAAAATTAATAAATATATAATGAGCTTCCTTAATGGCAAAAAGTCAATCTTCGTTCCTTCAGGAACATTTTAAGTGGAACAATACCATTAAGCCCTGGGAAACAATCAGCCCTTAAGTCCATTATCCATTTAGATTCTTCCATTTCCATTTGATTTGTTACATCTCCTTCTCTTATAGTTGGATGAACCATTGCAAGGACCATAAATCTAAATGTATGGGTTGCATTATCTCGAATATGAGCATAGAACACATTCGTAACAACCTTAATGCGTATATTAGATTGGTGCTTAAAAATTCTTTCTTTTAACATCCTATTCATTTTGCCCACATAGAAACATGGGCAAAAAGTACATGTAGCAACATATACCACATTCTTACTATTACATTTGGCATTTCCAAAAAACTGGTATGTCCTTCCTGTAACTGGATGTGTAAAAATATTACTGGGATTGATAACAGTGCAGGCTATACAACTACCACATTTCCATGTGCCAGAACATGTATGTTCATTCCTTTTGGCTTTGCAGCTTTTATTGCAAAGCAACCTCTTTAGATTTTTTCTTATTCTTAAAACTAAAATGAGGTGTGGTCCCTACTATTTTTTTCAGTCTATTGTCTGATGTTAACACAGGCCAGTATTTTAGATTATTTCACATATTGTAGAATTATCACTACTGTAAGTAAAGTTGACCCTCATGGTCCCCTGCCCTACATTAGGACGTATTCTATCATCTTTCATCACTTCACTTGCCATTCCATTACTATACTGTTTAGAGTGGTAGGGTCTACCTTTATTCATTCTCAGATCTCTTGCAGGATCTATTGTTATTCCTTCTCTGGCTGGCCTATAAACACAATGCTTGAAACCTTGTAACAGTTTATTGCTTCCCATGAGAAAAGTGTCATCTTGAGTACAAAGCCTGGACACACGAGTGACTTGGTTGTCAATCACATTGCGGAAAATATATCTTGGGTGCATACTGGAAAAATGCACCATATGATTCCTCCACATAGGTTTCCAATACAGCATAGTATTTATCCCTTCAATAGGATCGAAAATGAAGATGATTTTCAGAAATTCAGTATCTGTTTTGGACATCTTAACATCAAATTTTAGAAACAAGGTAGTCTGTGTTAAAAAATCCACAAAACTTTGGACTTCTTCCTCACTTCCAGCCCATAGAATCATAATGCCATCCACAAATCTATTATAGAGGAGCACATTCCCTTTCCATTGGAAGTTTACATTCAGTGCCCATAGCTCTTCCCACCAAGCCAACACAAGATTTGCATAGCTATTTGTGCAGGGGGTACCCATAGCTACCCCCCACTTCTGCCAATAATAGCTATCTCCACAAACAAATAAATTGTTCTGTAGCACCAGTTCCAATAGGCTGCAGACAACATAGGAATCTACTTTCCTTTCTCTATAAAAATCTCTTATGGCTTCAACACCATATGAGTTAGGAATCGATGTAAACAAACTATGAACATCCATAGTGACTAATAGCAAATGGGAGAAGCCATAGATGTTAGTAGTGGCTTCTTGTAAATGCTGTAGGAACTGTGCCATATCTTTCACTATGTTCTTGTAATCACTCAATAGCTTTTTCAGCTCACTTTCCAAAAAGACTGAGAGGGGTTCCATTGATCATCCTCTGCCTGCCACTATGGGATGCATGGGTGGTTTAGAGCTGTTTTTTATGGATTTTTGGCAGTCCATTGATGATAGGTATGACAGGATGTTCTACTATGAAAAATTTGTATAGTTCCTTTGTTATACTCCTATTTATAAGCATCTCATAAAGTACATCTTCTATCCTCCTTTTTATCACATCAACTTCTTTCTTCATAATTCTTAAGTATGTTGCTCGATCACTGAACATATCCAACATACTTTTATT
Organism: Protopterus annectens; assembly: GCF_019279795.1. Taxonomy (NCBI): domain Eukaryota; kingdom Metazoa; phylum Chordata; order Ceratodontiformes; family Protopteridae; genus Protopterus; species Protopterus annectens. Next base: position 422,712,278 of record NC_056747.1, on the reverse strand, counting down.
ATAATCATCCGTACTCATCACCATCACAGCTCCTCCTTTGTCAGCTGGTCTAATGGTTAAATCCTCTCTAGTTTGTAGTTCTTTTAAAGCATCCAGTTCTTCTTTGGTTAAATTCTGATAGTATTTACCTTTGCCATCTGTTCTAATTTTGGCTAGTTCTTGCTCACATAAGCGCATAAAAATCTCAACCGTAGGATGGCTTAATGGAACAAACATGCTAGGCTTCCTAGGTGGTCTTTCAGAGTCATGATCTGATCTAACATTGGACCCAAAAATATGTTTTAATGTCACATTATGTCCAAAACACTTTATATCAGTCACAAACTGGTATAAAACTTAATCCTTTCTCAAGTAGAGTAACAAACTCTTTTTTTCAGAATACTATTCGAGATATTAGCAATTAAGGAATTCATCACAGAACTTTCCTTCTCTTCCTTTCCCTGCTTGCAGTCTGCCTACACATGGCTCCTTCACATGTACTAAAAAGGAAGTTGCTGTTCAATAGGTAGATGTATCGATCCTTTCTTGGGTACGGCTCCTGCTTGCATAGTGGGCATAGAGGATGATTCATTCGTACAAGTAGGATTAGGAGCATTTGTTGTATTGCTAACATTATGAGCTCTGAGTTTTTAACAGATTTACAAGCTGTGTAATGGTTATGACAGCAGTGTTTTATTTATTTACTGTAAGTTTTAATATTCTATGCTGATTGTCTTTAACAAAGTGTAGTTTTGTTCTAAGCTTGGATCTAAGTCATTTTAAAACATGTTTTTGTTACAAGTGCACTATGCAAATGGGGAGTAAGTGTTGCTATGTTTCATTGCCTCATTTTTTAATTGCTTAATTGCCTTTTAACTAGATTGGTTAGCTGATTCTTAAATAATTGTGTGTAGGAATTGTTTTCAGGATCTGAGGAAGGCACACATGCCGAAAGCGTTTATCCTGTTCTTGTTTTTGTTGTATTAAAGTTCCAGTTTTATGTCTATGGTGTTGCACTTCTTTTTCGTTTTATTGTTATATATTCTTCATTTTCCTCTACTTTAACCCATATTGCCACATGATCTGAAAATACAGCATACTTAATTCCTTCTTATAACTTTTAAACTATCAGATATTAAAAAAAATCAATTTCTGTCCTAATTTCATTCCTTTTATAGGTCCAGTGGTTATTTTTCCATACACTTAACTTTCCACTTCTCATAATTTCTTGAGCCATTTTAACATCACAGTTGCTGTTATTTTTCCTTAAATTACAATTGAAATCACCCAGCGCTATAATGTCCATATTTACACAAACATATAAAAGAATATTTTTAAACATAATTTCTCTCTCTTTTTTTGTTACATATGCATATAAAGCTATAATTCTATAAACATATTTTTCCATCTCACATCTATTACCGTAGTTTGGCCTAATTCCACTATGGTTACATCTAATATTTTAATACTTTATTGACATAATATACATATGCCCAAGTATGTTTCTTTCCCCATGTTCTAAACTACCACACCATTCTAAAGTTTTTCAGTTTGTGTTCTTTCTTCTTCTGTTAATAATCTGACGCCTTCTAAAACAATAATATGTGCATCTACTGCAGCACACCACTGTAATATACCTATCCTCCTTACTGTTCACATTTAAAGCTAATATTATCAGCTTTTAAGAACAGTTAGTATAATAAAATGTTTATCCATTTCCTTTCTCTAAGTATTATGTTTTTGAATTTTCTTTTCCTTCCTTTAACTCTTTTCCCTGCTGAATTATTTTTATTTCTTTCTGTGCACCAGTCCGCTTCTTCCTCACTTGTCTCCTCTGTTTTTTTTTCCTTGTTATTTTCTTTAACTTCATGTATAACCTCTTTATCAGTTACAACATTTTGTACATTTTCTTGTATAACACATTCTACTATCTTTTTATCCTGTATAGCATCATTTTCATTTTCTTGCACATTCATTTCACATTCTAGCCATGAATAAACAGTATTGCCACATTTTCTGCACTTTAAATCACATTTTTGTTTGCATTATGCCCTGCTTTACCACATAAATACCATCTTTTTTTATCTCATTCATTGATTATCATTTTTCCACAAAAATACGTTTTTGGTTGACCCCTGTATTTCACAAAACCCCTATTATCATGAACATAAAGCTTGCACAATGTATTCTGACCATGGATAAATATTTTTCTTTTGTTCATATGCACCCAAAAAAATTTCCATGGCCTGCCCAGTCTTAAATATCAAGTCACAAAAAGTCTCTTTATTAATTAAAATTAATGTTCTTATCTCTTTTGCTTTGACACCCAGCGGTGCTATGACAGAGTCCCAAACCTTATACCTGTCCAAACTTTCTTCTTTTTTACAGCTCACACATACTGTATACTTCTTTTTTGTTTCTTTTATTTCTTCTTTGCTCCTTCTCCCACAATTTGTGCATAAGTTTTTGTCTCTTTAACTTTTTCTGTTACTGTCTCTTCTTCTCTGTTTTCTTCTTCTATTTTCTCCATGATGTCACTCCATGAAATTGTTGCTGCACTTTCTGGTTCACTTTGGTTTACCATTTCTTCCAAATAATCATTCCCACAACCCTCCCGATTGGAGGGTTGTAATTATAGATTTCTCAGAGTTAACTGTCTCTCCTTCAAACAATCTCCTCTGAAAGTTTTTCTCTGAATCCATCTCTGTTACAGCTACAATCTCCTTTTCTTCCAGTATTACTGTATTTTCTGCACCCACGACATCAGAAAAAACTTCTGGTAGTGATTCTACCATTTCAGCTACGTTTTCATCAACCTTCACTTCATTTTCAGCCAAAGCTGAATCAGCCATATTTTCTTCCTGTTCCTCCTGGCTGCCTCGTCCTTGGACAGGAAACAGGAAGTCAGGCTGTGTAACACACAAATCCTTCCCCCAACTACCGAGAGTAGAAGTTCTCCAATGCCTTGGCCAATTTTCCACTAATAGTATAAACACCACTTCTGGTCTCCCTTGAAAAGAGGCTACTAGTGGGACTAACCTGGTCAACTAAGGATAGATAAATAAAAAATAAAATAAAATAAAAAAGAATCTATGGTGTATTGCATGAAATAGCACTGGCAGTTTATATTGTGCCAAGAAGAACCTAGTAATTTGGTGGGTAATGAAGCTAATTAGTGCCAATGTTTGTAAATGGTTCCCAGTGTGCAAGGCGCTATGTAAACTCATTGGTGCTAGCAGTGCATTACAAGGTGACCACAAAGTATGTGATCAGTATAATCAGGCATATAGCATGTGTATGCCCAAAGCTCCACAATACAGTGCTGTGACCATGTCATAGCACCACAGTACAATGGTATGTTGGGCAATATGTAGTTTACAAATGCAAGTCTGTGAACATGGGGCTACCATGTTACTTCATCACCTTGGATGAACCTGAATGAATGACCAAGGCTACTTCAGGGATTGATGAATAAAGAACTCCATTGTGGTATGTCAGACAGAGCAGGATTTTACTGTTCTTCCTGCACAGGAACTTCATGGAATATCTGTCGGACAGTTATAGTGGCCCCTTCTGTAAAGTGGATGCTTGGCATGAGCTTGCCAGAATGGTGAGTAATGCTACTGACATCTCCCATTTTGGTCAGCAGTATCAGGTCCTCGTAATATAGTGAACTGAGGTGGTGTCAACCTGACCTGCTTCAACAATGGGAGCAGAAGTTCAGAACGGGGAGCCTGAAATGTGCTGTAAGCATTTTTAGTACCTTTGTTTTCTAGTATCTTCACTGTTGTATGTGTTTACTTAAAAATAAACACTTCATTTTCCAGCAGTAGGGGAGCAGCAGTCGTATATGGCTTGGAGCTTCTGAAGGTAGGAGTACCTTTCCTGGCAGTGGGTTGTATATTACATCTGATAATTGCTCCTGTTGTTTCATCCTTCTTCTGGTCCACTTGTGGAAGAAGAGGATGCGGAAAAGCCACAATCACCACTGTCTGCACCAGTCACTGCCTTTGATAGCGGGTCACCAGGTCTACTTCTCAAGTGAATGGATGATGTTTCCTGTGTTGTTAATGACCTGGTGGGGTCACTAGTGCTCTGTATGTGTACTTCTCAGACAGTAGTGAAGGACCCTAGCTTCAAAGTGGACTGAACAGGTCAGCCCTGGTCTCCTGGCATCAGTTGCAATGTCTGTTGGCTATCATGGTGTGTCAGCAACTAGATGTATACCTCAGCAATATAGAGGACCTTATGATGTGGCTAGTAGAGTCACACAACTAGCAGGCCCACCGATTAAGCCACAAGCGGAGCAACCCTCCCATAACATTGGCCATACAGGTGAGCAACACTTGGGTTTGCTGCAGTCTGGGCTGCCCTGGCATTCAACCATGCCAGGACACCACTGTATCCCCAGCCTGGCATTTTCCCTGTCTTATGTGCCATTCCTCATTCCTTGTTCAGTCTGTCTGTATCCCTCCATTGTCCTGATTACCCTTTGTGTCTGTGTGCCACTCCTTTTGGATTAGGGTTTGCATTCCATGTTTATCTACCTGCCCCTGCTGCTTCCATTCATCCTTTGTCCCATCTACAGCCACCACTCACTGTTTTCCTTACCTATCCTTCTTTAGTGGGCGGCCATGGTGGTGCAGTGGTTAGCATTGTCGCCTCACAGCAAGAGGTTCTCTGGTTCGATTCTCGGCTGGAGTGCCTTCGTGTGGAGTCTGCATGTCCTCCCTGTGGTTGCGTGGGTTTTCGCCGGGTGCTTCGGTTTCCTCCCACATCCCAAAGACATGCTGCAGGTGGATTGGACACTCTAAATTGGCCTTAGGTGTGTGTGTGTGTTTGCGTGTGTGTGTGTGTGTGTGTGTGTGTGTGTGTGTGTGTGTGTGTGTGTGTGTGTGTGTGTGTGTGTGTGTGTGTTCATTCTGTGGAAGGTTGGGCACCGGGCTGGCAACTCGACACTGTAAAACCCCACCGCCAATCATGAGCAGACAGGTGATCCGCTGTGGCGACCCCTAACCGGGAAAAGCCTAAAGAAGAAGAAGAACCTTCTTTAGTAAATGCTACAAATGTACTCTACAGCTGAAACACCTTTCTTCCTTATGGTTACCTTTATGTGCTTACATCTGCTTGCTGTTTTCCTCTTTCCTGCTTTTTATTTACCCCATTTATTTTAAATTTATATAATGAACAGGGTTGGCACTTTTCTTTGCATAGCAATGTTAGTCTGTCTTATGGTTGCTATACTGCCCTTTTTATGTCAAGCAGCTGTGAGTTGCAGCTGCACGGCACTATATTACATGTGGTAGTGTGCATTTACTCAGCCACACTAACCTGCCTTAGCTGTGATGTCATCACATTGCTCAAAACTGTGCTGTAACACTGCTCTTATATTAGACCAGTCAAGCACTGTTAGATATGTTATCACTGCTGCTGTATTTTCTTATGCAGTCCTTTGTTTATGTCAGTAATATTTAATGACTGATACTTGTCTGATTACTTCTGAGCAAATTTGTACAGCAACCAACCTCAAAAGTTAGTCTTGTGTGAGTCTATGGATGCCAGCCTTTATCTTGCAAAATTCTTACTTTTTGTCAAAGGATAATGCCCACAGTGAAGGATAAATGAAAAATGCCCAGTCCAATATCAAATAACTCGTATATCTGATGCTTGTAGTTGGGATATCTGAGAGTTTTGCACTCATGGAATAGATATCAATACTTGTTATTGTGCCTGCTACTCATGCAGCCTTCCCACATATTAGGGTATGTAGCATATCCCAGAACTAGTACTTAGAAGATGTATGCAAATTAGGCAGTTTTGGCCACTTTGGCATCTGCACAGGATCTCCATTTTGAGGAAAATAGGCCCAACATGACACTGAGTAAACTCTCTTTATCAAAAAGAGGAATTTCTTAAAGACAGTTCTTCCTCATATTATACAAATATTGTCTATAAATCATTTATAAAATAGAAAATGAGTAGAAAAAATGTTAATATTCAGCACAAATATATTGCATGTGCATTCCCTGCGGTGATTCCTGGAAGAGACTGGAGACAATATGCTGGTGACATGGTCCAAAGAGGGGAAAAATGTTGGTGGACAAGGCTAAGCTTCTGTGGAGGTTGGGTGATATACCGCATGCCCCCATTACTCACCCTCCCCTCAGACAAAACCAAAGAATTCTTAGAGTGAAAGAAAAAAACTTATTAACACTAATGGATTAGTTAGTGTAGTGAGTTAATGCTCATGCTTTCTATGTTGTGTGCAAGGTTTGAAACCTTTTCCCCATTTCATTTTACATTTTTTTTTGGTTAAATATACTTAACCAATATTTTGCAGCTATCCCTGGTTTCTAATGGTGGCACAGAGGACTAATGTTCTTAATCTGAGATGGGAGAGTGCAGGATTTGAATCCTTTTTAGGGCCTTTACAGCACGCTACAAAGAGTATCCTTCATGTCTAGTGTTCCCTCCTCTCATGTCTTTAGTGTATTTTTTTTTTCTTTTTTAACATTTGTTACACACAGTATTTCTGGTGAATTGTGTTCCCCTAACCCATGTCTCAACTAAGTGCAGGTAAGGCATGATATTCCAGAGTTGTCCCTGGTGGCTTTTGTGCCCCCAGCCCACATCTTCTTTAAATGATTGAAGCTTTTCTTCCCGAGCCTCCACTAAAAATGGGCACCTACCCAGTTGGATTTTCCCAGAAATCAAATGTCAGTAAATAAATATTTCAGAGTTCTCCCTGTTGACTGCTTTTCCCCCAACTTTAAGTGGCACTGAAGCACAAGATGAAAGAGTTATCTCAGGAGACTAGTGGTTACCCCCTGTCCCTAAGTGCCATTGTGGCACAGTGATCTAATGTTACCCCTGGTGTCCAGCGGTTCCTCTCATCATTATGTTTAAGTGTTGTTAAGGCACAAGATGTAACAGTTATCCTTATTATCTTGTGGTTTCCCTATGACTTAGTGTTGCAGGATTTAATCATTTGTGTATGGGAGTGTGGAGGTATGACAACCTCCCCAACTAATACATACACAGACATTCATTTCTTACACACACACACACACACACACACACACACACACACACACACACACACACACACACACACACGCACACGCACACACACACAGACATACACCATGCTAACTCCCTTACTGCAACCTTCCAAGAAGACACACTTGCACTCGCACATGCAGCCCTTCATATACACAAACACTCGTATACCTCAACACTACACATCTGCTAAATTCCTTGACAATTCCCTCTACCAAGATGGAGGAACACAAGTTTTTGGCCCTGTTCATTAACATGAGTGGCTAGGAGTGGTTGTGTAAATGCAGTTCTGAGGAAGAACACATGTTTAATTAGCATGTGACTCTCTCCAGAATGCCTCAGTATCATTTAGTGTGGACGCACTCACCACCCATCATGATATTGCACATCTGCAGCACTCTTGTAGGGCTGTCTCTGAATCAGAAATGGTTGCCACGAGGTGTACACTTCATGTACATGTTACGGTAACCTTTCTGAATTAGGTGCATGGGCAAATTGTTATGGCCTCCATATCAGATAAGACTGAGATATCTAACATTCAGCAAATAGAAATCATTTCTGAAGAACGTATGGAAAGAGGTTATAATACAGAGTGCTACATGAAATGAAATCTACAGTTTTAAGTGAGGGAAACAGTAGAGCAAGCCTGTCATTCATTTGAGGTTAATAGCATAATAAATGAAAAAATGTGCATTGGAAAGTCTGCAAAGAAACATTTAGGGATTTATGATAGCTTTAATTGGCATATTACAGATATATGAAGTATTATATCTTGTCATTGGAATATGCGTAGATCATTTAAATAATTACGTAACATGATAGATCAAAAACCTAGGTTTATCTATAATGTTGTGAGAAAGTTAAAATCATCATTGTTGTAAAGTCAGTGTACTAAAGAATGTACCAGATCGACACAAGGGCACATTTTTGTGTCCTATTTGCATTTAATGTAAATATGTTTAAAAAAAAAATCACACTTCCATCTACAGGTGAATTATTTTATTTTTAAGCCTTTGCTACCAGCAATTCACAAAATATTGTGTATTTTGGCACAGTGTAGAAAACGCTACATATTTTATGTGGTGAGTGGCAAGTGCAACAGAAAATTAAAAGGTGCACTTAAGCACTAATAAGAAATTAGAAGAAAAATCCAAGCAACTGCTCTGTACAGATACACAAATGATGCTGAGAATGAACATGAGTTTTTTTCAGTGTTCTTGAAAATGTTGGAAATACGAGAAGTGGTGGCGTGTGCTATAGAACAGAAACTGCAGAGTATAAATACTCCATCAGTTATCGATGGTGCTGTTACCTGAAACCTATCCATAAAGGTTGTGGCTTTAAGAATTAGTTGATTTTGTATCATGCTATGTGGTAGATTATAAGCACCTGAGTATAATCCTGTTTAAATTCATATGAAGAAGCACTTTTACTGTGGAAGCTTGTGATTACAAATGTTTCCAATTGTACGAGACAACTTTATTTATTCTTTTGGATTTCTTGTTACACTCTGACTTAATTTACCCGAATGAGCTGTCTACTTGGTTGAACAGCTCTGTTTTGCTACCAGAATGACACTAGACCCACAAGGACTAACAGTAAATAAATCACAGGAAGGAAAAATGTCAAGATTTCCTTGCCAAAAGGAGAAGCAGATGATTATTCTGTGAATGTCTGAACCCTCGATATGTTTCAGATAGTAGTGTCAATAAAAAACAAAAAGACTGAAAACTCATGCTCTGCAGTGCATTTCCAATGGAATACTTATAAACGATACTGACCAGGGAAAAGGCCTCCCTTGGTTGTGCAAATTTATTTTTTTAAGAAAAACGTGAATCTGTGTTGTGTCACATTTTAGTAGAATTCAACACTGGTATGTCAAAACTGCATTAATGTGCATATTTAAAGTCCTTTGAAGTCCACACTCCTGCAGGTGAATACAATCCAGACGTAGTTTCACTGTAACTTAAATCAGAGGCAACCTATATAAAGATAATGTATCTGCAGAGTGATGATGCAAGTCTCCTGGCAGCACTGTGTATGAGTTACAGTGGTATAAAATGTTATGATGGCAGAGTGCTGAAATACTTTAGGAATTATTAAGCTTGAAAATAAGAAAGGACTAAACCACGTAGAAAACAAGAGAGGGGGAGACAGCAAAATAAAGTTTATAGGAAACCATCTAGTGGTTTTTTTTTTATTATTATTTATTATGCAACTGCTTGGTAGGAGAAGATTTCTTTTTGATTTGTATTTCATTTTATTTTGTAATGAGGTGCAATTATGAGCAATAATGAGCACAAGTTATGTGGATACTGATTTTAATATTTTTGCTTCTTTTAAAATTCTTTACTTTAACTGTTTGCAGCTGAGAATGGATTCTTTAAATGAGTATGCCATTAATAATGTGCATAAGTATCTTGTCCACTGTACAAAATCTGTGCGTATGTAAATGCAGCACCTGATAATATTAGAAAGACTGGATGATTTGCTTACTATTAGTGACTTAATGAAGATGATTGTACTTATTCCAACTGGCACATTGTAGAAAACTATTGTTTCATATATTAATGACTTGGCTGATGATATGAATACTATACTAGGCAAAGTGGGAATAGAACACATTTAAGAAAGGAAGTACCCTTTGCTAATAAAGATCACGCAACCTCTATTAAATATCATGCTACAGATGACAGCTTTGGAATTCAGGGTATCATCTGAAGATTCAGAGTAAAAGACTTTCGGCTTTTCCTGGTTAGGTGTCGCCACAGTGGAACTCCGGTCCGCTCATGATTGGCAGTTGATTTTTACGGTGCCGAGTTGCCAGCCCGACGCCCAACCTTCAATGAAGACATGCCCATTCACACTTGCACCTACCTGCATGTCTTTAACATCACTCGACCGCGGGGAGGACATGCAGACTCCACACAGAAGGCGCTTCAGCCAAGAATTGAATGGGAGAACCTCTTGCTGTGAGGCGACAACGCTAACCGCTGCACCACCACAGCTTCCATCTGAAGATTCAGAGTATGTAGAAGAAAATAAAAAAGAAAAGGAGAAGTTTACAACAATTCATTAGGAAGAAAATAAGTTGATTAGCATCTATAATGCAGAGAGACTATACTAAACAAAAGAACACTGCTTTGTTATGTACTACCCAGATTACAGGAGATGATAACATTGCTCAGTTGCAAAACATTCAGTCTACAGAAAATGGCATCATTTTTCTAACAGAAAATGTAGATAAAAGAGGCAAGGGGCAGGCTAAAAGGAAGAAATCTAAATTGAACTTGGAAGGGCTTAAGAACGTTACTGTAAGAAAAAGAGGAGAAAGACTGAAATTGACAATATGGCTGAGGATTTGGAATGATAATTGTATGCTTGCGAATTAATTAAGTTGTGAAAACAGTGGGAAAAAGACTAACAATGATAAAGATCATCCTTTTGTAACAGCTGAAAGAGCAGACATTACAGTATTAGAAATCAGAATTTCTTCAGATCTGGCCAGAAGTTATATACTAGTACTTGGAGATTCACTTATCAAGGGGCCTGATGCTCACATATACAGATAGGATATTTAACTTTGATTAGTGTTTTGCTTGCCAACAGCAGAATTATAGGTTGTGGATAGAATAAGGAAGTTTTAGCACTGTTTTCATCCATGTTGGTTCAAATGATCTCATTTCAAGGAGTCACCACTGTCTGTTAGTAGGGAAATTAACAGTCCTCTTAGGTAATGCAGCCTGTACATATATTAGGATATATTTTTTCACAAGTCACATATAGAAAGGAAACTTTTTTTGGTAAATGCTTACTTGGGAACAATTAAGATGTAGGAATGTGTAGAACATAAAAGCTTAATTTCAGACATACATGTATTTAGACAGGATAGAGTCCACTTGTCAAGACAAGGGAAAAGAACTTTAGTAGCAGATATATTAAAATAGTTGACTAGCAAAGGACAGTACATTTTGATTTATTTGTGCTGTTTTCTAATTCTAGGCAGGTTAATAATGTTTTAATTGGAAAATTCACTGCATTCACATAAGACTCATACTATTATTCTTTTGCTAGGCATGTTTAAAGAACAGTGATTGGAAACCATATTGACAGGTATAGTATAAATCTTTTTTGTTGTAGTAGTCATTCTAACAAACATTATTTGGAGGTATTATGATAAAAATTAAAGATTGTTATAAGATCTGTGATTAATTACATCTTTGTTGATAACACCTGTTTTACAGATTGTGCAGTGGTGACAACCCTGGAACATAATACAGTTATTGGAGTATATTTACCACCAAAGCCAAGTGCTAATGACCTGGAGGAATCAAACATTTCTTGTATGAAAGAAAGGAGGGAAAATAATAGCTGGCGATGTAAATTTACCAGAAATATATTGGAATAATCTTGATTCTGCAACATTAGTAAGGATATTATTTAAAGGGTCTGTATTAGAATATCGACAAAGCTGTTAATCAATGGCTTTATAATCAAAAATGCAGGTAAAATAACTCACTTTTGTGGGGGGGGGGGTTATGCAGCCCCCACACACACACACACACACACACACACTAAATGTATATACCAACTCCGAGATCACACTACAGAGGAAAGGGCAAATTTTCCAATCTTCACTGTACCACAATCTCACAAAACACACTTCGATTGCTGGCATTTTCGAGTATAAAGCCATTTGATTAATGGCTTTGTCGATGTTCTAATATAGACCCTATTTAAAACATACTTTCATGAGCAATTGTTGCAGATTGTAAACAAGCCTAACAGGGAAATGAACAGGGAAATGAACATAGGATATTGTATGTGGTCCTAGGAAGATGATTATTTATTCATGTGAAGTTATATCACCTTTGATGTGCAGTGATTGTGCAGTTATAAAGGTTAAACTACAGCTAAATAATTCTGTCAAACTGAAGTCTTAACCAGTGCACAGGAGAGTAATAACAAAATATATGGAAGGAAAGCAGGCACTATGTAAAACTAATTGGAGTGATACACTCAGTGAAAAATGGTAGAAGAAGTGTGAAAGAGAAATTGTTTAGATGCAATCAATCCAATCAATCAATCAGTCAGTCAGAATCTAGCCTCACAGAGTTAGGGGAGGTATATTTCCATAAGAACAAGATACTTCATTAATAAATAGTAATAAGGCTGAATTCTACCTTTGAAAATTGAAATAAACAAACAATTAAATATAGTGTGAAACAAGATCAGGGCAATATTAACATTTATGTGAACATATTGAGCATAGTGAGAAATCATTTTACAGGTATATAAGATGTGTTAGGAGTAAAGCATACAATTTGATAAATGTACATAGATTCTAAAATGTATTCTCAAACATAGCAGACTGAAGATACATCTACAAAATATTTTGGCTCAGCAAAGGGGAAATAATTTGTTTTGGTAGCATCTAGGTAACTTCAGATACTGAAATTAGATTATATTGAAAATCTACTATGCAAACTGGACACAAATAAAGCACAGGGAGGATTCAGAATTATTAATGACCAAGAAACACTTTGACAAAAACTTACAATAACATTATATCTGTTATTCACTAGGCCTTTTAAGTATAGGAACATTCCTCAAGATTGGAGACCTGCACTTGTTAAATCAATTTTTAAGAGAAAGAGGAATAAAGCAAAGCCAGAGTCACATAGACTCCTGAGTTTACTTTCATGCTGAGGAAAATAGTGGAGGAGGTTATTTTTCATAAACTACTATCAGAATTGGAAAGGTTTGACTTGAAACTGTATATTGGACTTCAAACTATATATCAGCATGCATATATTACATAGAGCTAGTTACGAAAATAAAATTGCCAAAGATTCCAAAGACAACCACAAGTCATTCTATAACTATGCCAAGAATCTAAATGGAAATGCTCAGATCTGCTCCAAGCTACAACAGAATGGCATTTAATATACTGATCCCAAGGATATTGCCAATATCCTACCAGATCAATTCAGTGAAAACTTCACCCCCCCATCTCACCCCCTAAATGGCCCATCTCCATACTGGAAGATTGCCAAATTCCGGTAATAATGGCCACACAGGTAAAAAACGCACTATCTAAAGCTAAGAATACAGCATCCATGGGACCAGATGACATCCCAGGCTGTGAACTACATGAACTACAAAATGACCTGGCAACTCACTTAAGTATCATGTTTAATCATACCCTCACCTCAGGCTTCATGCCCACTGAGTGGCGTACAGCTACAGTTATCCCACTCCACAAGGGGGGAGCCACCTTGGATCCCGGGAACTACTGCCCCATTAGTCTTATGAGCCTGATCTGCAAAGCCACGGAACGTATTATCATGAAACTTATAAACAAAAAAACATTGGCAACCTTAAAACACTGGACCCCACCCAGTTTGGGTTAATGAAGGGCCGATTTTTTCTTCTGAACTTGATTGACTTCTTCAAATCAGTCTCCAGAGCCGTGGAAGAGGGTAAGACAGTCCACACAGCCTATATGGACCTTGCCAAGGCCTTTGACACCATCCCTCACTCTGGAATCATAGATAATCTTACTAAGCTGGACATAAATCCCTATGTCACTCGATGGATTGCCAACTGGCTTACTGTCAGAACCGACACTGTAAAAGTAGCTGACTCCAAATCCAGCTCCAGACAAGTGACAAGTGGAGTACCTCAGGGTTCAATTCTGTGACCTCTCTTGTTTGGCACCTACTTCTATGAAGTATAGGCCAACAATAAGGGACTCTGGCTAACAAAGTTTGCAGATGACTGCAAACTGGGAGCCATTATTGAATCCCCAAATTATGTCGATACTCTACAAAAGGGCCTTACAGAAACAGATGCTTGGTGCCAGAGCCATGGGCTCAAGTTCAGTGCCAAGAAATGTATAGTTATCCCCTTTGGGAAAAAAACATGCATCCGTGACTTACCACATAGGTGGCAGTACACTAAACACCAAAAGTGTGATAAGAGACTTAGGGACACAGGTGGACAGTGGTTTCACCTTCAATAACCACATCGCCACAACAGTCAGGAAATCCTTCTATGTGGCTCACCTCATCACTAAGGGCTTTTCATCCAGAAAAAAGGAGGTCATTGTCCCACTGTACTCATCCCTCATTAGACCCATTATAGAATACAATGCCCCATTTGGTATGTACCTCTCAAGACATCTGCAAAAACAGGAAAGGCCGCAGAAATACCTCACTAAAAGAATTACAGGCCTAAAGCAGATGCCCTATGCTGACCACCTTAAAAAACTCCAGCTATACTCTGTCGCATATCGTCTACTCCGAGGCGATCTCTGCTTAACATACAAGGCCATGTCAAACCCAGAGCTGTTGGACATGCTACACTTAAAGAAATCCCAATCCCTCAGAGCCACATGCTCCAGGGATCTAAACCTTGTCATCACAATAAACAAAACATGCTGGAGGGATAGGTTCCTGACCCAGAGACTCCCCAGACTCTGGAATAGACTGCCCATACATGTCAAGCAGAGTGCCTCTTTGGTCCTCTTCAGAAGGAACCTTGATGATTGGATGGGAGAAAGGAAATTCACCCCAGAGATCACATCAGTCACCTTCCTAGACATGGGTTCAGGGAAGTAAATAGTGTGGGAAGAAATAGCCAGGGAATTGTTATAGCTAGGCTTATATAGGCCCTAGGGCTGATAACCTAGTACCAACCTATGAACCTATGAACTACCTATAAAATACACTGATATTCTGTAATATTATAATAGGTATAAATGAAAAACTGAGTTATGATGTAATTATTTGTTTGTTTGTGTCTTTTGGATTTTCCCGGTTAGGGGTCGCCACACGGAACTCCGGTCCGCTAATGATTGGCAGTAGATTTTTACGTGCTGGCTTGCCGAGCCTAACACACAACCTTCAATGAAGGAATGCCCATTCATGCATGTCGACTCACAGAAGATGCTCTAACTGAGAATCGAAAGGGCAACGTCTAACTGTGAGGCAACAACGCTACCGCAGCTCCACCACCGCAGTCTAGTTATGATGTAATTATATGAATCAATAAATTGGAACAACATGCTATTAATGTAATATTGATAAAATGAATAGCTGCATGGCTTGCAAGTAGAACATGACAAGTATCATACTGTAATTGGAGAGGTGAAATTCTAGGTTACAGTTATGTCCCACAGGGTGATGTTCTAGGCCCATACCTGTTGAGGTGGTCTTTTTTTAGAGTCTCTCATTTTAATTCTGAATTATGTAGGTTACTAAAACTTGAATAAACTGATTACTTCTGTTTCAGAAAGACTTTGTCTGCAAAAGAACTTGACTAAATTGACCATTGAGCATAGATGAAATATATGCTGATAAAAAATCAAAAACTAAGCTTAAGATATTTGGGAGACATTAATTGAGGGGTGAATATTTAATCCAGAACATAGTGATTGAAACTGTGGATTTGTTTAAGACCTGGATGTGCAAGTAGACCCATCTTTTTTTTCTTTGAACATATAAGCCTAGTGGTTAATTATAGATATAAAAATATAGGCTGCATAGGAAATCAGAAATAATGAGAACATCATAAGTTACAGTGGCCCCAAACTAAGGTATGAAATAATAATTCAGAAACCTTATAAGAAAACTACCATAACTAAATTGGAAAGGTTACAGCAGAAATGTACCAAGGGCATCAAAGGATATGAAAATATAAATTACTATGAAAGATTAAAATATCTGAACTTGCACATTTTTTCATATAGATGTTTATGAAGAGTCCTTATTCAGGTATACAGGGCATTTGGAGACAGCTACCATTGCGAATGTTTTGGGTTATCGAAGAGTACTAGATAATCATCCGACACCCTGTGCAAGAGATACACTGACTAGCTTTCTGAAAGAGAAGGTGCTATCTAGAACAGACTGCCAAATTATATTAAATCAAGCTTTAGTTTAGGTATTTTTAAGAACAATTTGAACACTTTTTTTATGTTAATGATGCTTTTGGTATATTGGCTGTTTAGAAGGCTATTATTGCCCTGGCCTAAAATATTTGTGTGTGTGTGTATGTATGTATGTATATATATATATATATATATATATATATATATATATATATGTATAAAATCTGTGTGTGTGTGTATGTATATATATATATATATATATATATATATATATATGTGTGTGTGTGTGTGTATGTGTATATGTGTAAGAAGTAGTTATGAATATGTATCAAGAAGAATAAAAGTATGTAGGAAAAGATGAATTAGATTTGATCTAGGAAAAGATGATTGGATGGGAAATAGGAAATTCACCCCGGGGATCACTTCTGTGACTCTGCTCGACAGGGGCACAGGAAAATAATTTTCTTGGGTGGCGAAAGCCAGGGTACCTTTTTTGGCTAGGCTTATATAGGCCCTAGGGCTAATAGCCTAGTACCTACCTGTGAACCTATGAAAATATAAAATGGAAGGTGCTGTCAAGAATTTAATACTGCGGGATAAAAAGAAAGAAAGAAAAGTATTTCTGTTAAACAGGAACTCACATATTCTAAAGAATAAGTAAGACCAAGGACTGAAAATAAAGAAAATAAAGCCTGAGGGGTAATATTTGGTGGTATTTTGATGTGCTTGCTATAAGATAAGTTCCCAGAGGAAACTGTAAAAGTGGGATGACTTTCACTATGAAAGAGCTATCTCTTTGTCATGAACATATTTCAAACACAACAAGAATTCTAAATTGAAGAATTAAGGGTCAGAATAGAGAGATGAAAAGTCAACAAGCAAAAGAGAGTAGCAATGCTGAAACTGAATTCATCCTCAAGTCTTCATGAGGTGGATCCTGTTTTTCACAAAATCTCAAGAAGGCGGCACTGATTTTCCACTTCAGTGAGAGTGTAGTGTTTATGGTCATTGGCTGGTTAGGATTGCCTGGTCCAGGGCTTGAAGTAAGCACCTCATTGGTTTGTTTGAGCTTTTTTTTTTTAAGTTGTTTCAGGTTTCAACCTTCTGTTACTTAAGAAGTTACCTTGTGAGTGTTTCTGTCATTTCACACAGAGCTAAATGGAAGAGGGGCTCTGACCAAAACTCTGATCTGTAATATATAGCAATAAGTATCCTGTTTTTTTTCTTATTTTTACTAGTTGTTGCTTATTCTAGATATTTATAGCACTTTTTATTGTCTGCTGCATACTACTTACTGTATTTTATAGCTATAAACTAATCTGCACAGTTGTACTAAAATTGTCAGCCTCACAGGGCCTGATAAATAAGGTTTTTACTGTCACACTGTTTGTAAATCTTTTCTAGCTAGTTCCACTGTGTGTAAGGTATTAACTGGAAATTTTCAAATTTGTTAAACATCTGTATGTTTGTTCTGATTTATTGCCAATGAGTGTATCGTATAACTGATTTGTTTGCAGTTAAAAGCATTCTCTAGAGTCTCCTTGCTCCTTTATCTGTTTAAAACTTTCATTTAGTGGCTCACTGCTGTTTTTCTGCTATGATAAACATTTCTGTAGTGTTTTCTGCCTAAAATAGTTTCCCACCCTCCTTCCCTATTGGTATCTCGTTCTTATACTTTGTGGCTTTGCAGTTGCCCGCCCCTACTGTAAATTTGATCTGGGAGACTCCTCCCAATCTAGTGTCATTAGCTCATTCTACCTAATACAAAGAGAACATTTGAGAAGGCCAACCCACTTAGTTTCTTAACCTTGAATTATTTTCTGTTCCTCCTTTTTCCCTTACTGAAAAAAAAAACACTTTGCTAGAATCTACCATTGCTAGAATCTCCTTGTGTTCTGACTGAGTGTGCTTCTCAAACATTCTGGAAATACAGAGCTGATAAGTATATTTTGGCACTTTTTAACTGTTCAGAGCTGAATAAATATAATTGAATTCAGTTCAGAATACCATTTGAATAAATTGCATTTATTTAAACTGTATTTGCTTTAATATTGCTACAACTCAAGTGTTCTGGGTTGCACTGCATTTGAATTGTTTTTATTGCTGTTTTAGCTGCTTTTCTGTTAAAAAAGTTCTAAGCTTGTTTCCTCCCTTTCCTGTAACCAGTCAAGTCCAGATACAGATTTGCTGTATCCAGGACTGTTTGTAAGCTTCTGAGCCCCCCCCCAAGCCTTTCTGTGTTGGAGGGAAGTCTTCTAGCTTATCAGTGGGAGTGGTAAGCACTAGGTAGCCTATCTACCACAAGAGGAGTGGTTTCTGGCCCAGAAATTGTAGTTTATTGGCCATTTGGCCAGTTTTTCCATCTCTTTCAACTTTCTGGTTTAAAAGCCCACATTTGCACTTCTTTCCCACCTTTCCTGTAACTAGTCTAGTCCAGATACAGATTTGCTATATCCAGGACTGTTTGTAAGCTTCTGAGCAGTGCCAAAATGTCTGCTCTTCTTTTTTTTTTCCTTAGAGCTGCTAGTTCTCTCCTTTCCTGCACTTTTGCTAGCTTATTAGTCTAGCACATTATCAGACATCTTGTAGCAATTATTGTAGCACACAAAAGTGCTACCAGCACTAAATGTTCTACAAGGAAACAGCTCCAGTACTTATTAATGCCCACCCCTCCAGGCATTTCTCCAGGCCAGTTTCCTGTGCTTTCACCTATTAACCTGATGAACTTGGGCATCCTGAGGTAATGTAGCAACTGCTTCATATACACTAACAACCCTCTCTTCTTACCTCCCAACAATCAGACTTGCGAGAGATGCACTTATAAATCCAAATTGGAAGCCACGCAATCTCCAGCCAAGACCAAAATAGCTGGTCAGGAGGAGAATGTCAACACTTGCACCACACCACATGGAACACATAGCTAGCCAGAACACACATCAGCACTGCCTTCACATGAAAACACATACCACACACCCACCTTCATAGAGGCTCTCAATAAAAATCTACCCAAACAGCAGAGGCCTCCAAGGCAGAAACACACTCG
Source organism: Protopterus annectens (assembly GCF_019279795.1). Classification (NCBI taxonomy): domain Eukaryota; kingdom Metazoa; phylum Chordata; order Ceratodontiformes; family Protopteridae; genus Protopterus; species Protopterus annectens. The sequence goes on along the minus strand of NC_056747.1, from coordinate 422,693,304 downwards.
ACCACCACAACACAACACTAATCATGAGACACATAACTCATCCAAAGCCCCTAAGACAAAACAGCATGCCCAACACACTAGTCATAGATGACTCGATAGTGAGGCACACTGATGCCCCACTCAGGTTGAATAAGGAGAGAATTATGGTCAGCTGCCTGCCAGGTGCCAGGAGCCACCACATAATGCACGCACTTAGGTCACTCCACAACAGGTACAAATATGACTCTGTCATTGTTCTTGTTGGTGTGAATGACCTGAGATGTACCTACCTGGACTACATGAAAAGAGACATAGAGGAGCTCTTGGATTGTGTAGCCCAGGCAGGTATGACCCTAGCTCTGAGTTGCATTCTACCATCACCCAGAATGATACTACAGTGCAAACAGAAAATTATTGACTTCAACAATTGGCTAAGTTTTTGGTGTCACTTTAAGGGGATCCAGTATCTGTCTGGCTGGGATGACATGATCGACAGACTTCAATGCTTCACCAGAGATGGCCTGCACCTGTCACCCCAGGGATTCCGGACACTGGCCAAGGCTCTTGCCACTCCTATAGTGCCTTTTTAGGCAATGTGCTGAAGAAAGAATTACCATCTTAACAGCTACAAGCAAACAAAATCTGAGGGTTATGCTACTCAGCGCTAGATGTCTAAATCTCAAAATGCACTCGCTCGAAGCACTCCTTAAAATGGAGAACATTGACATCTGTGTAGTGACCGAGACCTGGTTCAAGGCTCCAGAGAGCACTCCAGCAGTACCAGGCTATAATTCATACCACACCTTTCAGCCCCTAAACCTGGACCGAAGCACTAAAGGTGCTAGTGTCTCCATATTCATAAAGGATAGGCACACCTCCAGACTAGTAGCCCAGCATAACGCATCAGAGATACCTCAGGTACAACTAACACAGGGTAAAACTGCAATCCAGGTTGTAGCCTGCTATAGATTTCCCATCATGTCCCAAGACTCACACTCCACATTCCTAAACACACTGGAAAATATTAGTGTACAACCCAATACCCTTATACTGGGAGAGTTTAACTACCCCTCCATTAACTGTGAAAATTACTCGTGTACCAACACACTTGCTCAACGTTTTCTGGAATTCATTAATTCCAACGCTCTAAACCAACTCATTCTTACCCCCACTAGGGGTAGAAACATCCTTGACCTGGTCATTGCTAACATGGGTGACCATTGCTCTGCACCAGTAATTAATTCCTCTCTGGTCAGATCTGACCACAAGCTAATCACCATGGATATCCACATCCCACCATCACCCCCGAGGAAACCACTGTAAAAAACATATCCAAAGCCAATTTTGGGCTTCTAAAAACAGAGGTAGCTAACTTCACGACACCCATGCAAATGGAAAATAGGTGCATGACTGCTGAATCATACACCAAGGCACTGTATGAGCACATACACATGTACATAATGGAACAGGCCATACCAAACAGAACCAAGATGCTCTCCTCCAAAAAAGGAAGCCAATCTGGTGGCCCCCCACCATAAACAAACTCTACAAGAGAAGGAAAAGCTGTTGCAGAAAAGGGTGAGTTCCCAAGACTGGAAAAACTCCCTTGTTAGCCTCAGCAAAAAACTGAGATCCATCATCAAATCCTCTAAAGCTAGCTATGAAAACAAAATTGTTGCAGATTCTAAAGACAACCACAAGGCATTCTATAGTTATGTCAAGAATCTACATGGCAATACTCAGATCTGCTCTGAGTTATAGTGCAATGGCAATACATATACAGAACCAACTGATATTGCCAACATATTGGCTAACAGGTTCAGTGCAAACTTTACCCCCTAAAGGGCCTATCACAAGACCTGAGGACTGCCAAGTCCCTATTATCACAGCTGCACAGGTAAAAACCGCACTGTCCAAAGCCAAGAATACAGCTTCCATGAGACCTGATAATATCTCTGGCTGTGTTCTACATGAATTACAAAGTGAACTGGCACCCCACCTGAGTACCCTGTTCAATCACCGCCTCATTTCAGGTTTTGTTCCTACCGAATGGTGCACTGCTATGGTCATCCCACTCCACAAAAGGGGAGTGACTACAGACCCTGGGAACTACTGCCCCATTAGTGTGACGAGTCTGATATGTAAGGCTATGGAGTGCATCATCATGGACCTTATAAATAAAGACATAGGGAATCTCCAAAATCTGGACCCCACGCAGTTTGGGTTTGTGAAAGGTAGATCATGCCTGCTCAACCTGATAGACTTCTTCAAGTCTGTCACCAGAGCTGTGGATGAGGGCAAGGTAGATCACACAGCCTATCTAGATCTTGCCAAGGCCTTTGACACCATCCTTCACTCAGGAATCATAGATAGACTCACTAAACTAGGCATAAACCCCTATGTCATAAGAAGGGTTGCCAACTGGCTCACTGTGAAAGTAGGGGACTCCAAATCTGACTACCAACCAGTTACACGTGGTGTCCCACAGGGATTGGTCCTAGGTCCTCTCCTGTTTGGCATCTACTTCTGTGAAGCTCAAGCCAACAAAGGAACTCTGGCTGACCAAGTTTCCAGATGATTGCATACTGGGAGCCATTATTGATTCTCCAGCTGATGTAGACATTCTACAAAAAGGCCTCACTGACACCAATGACTGATGCCAGAACCATTGCCTTAAGCTCAGTGCCAAAAAGTGCATTGTCATTCCCTTTAGGAATAATTTGGTGCCTATGAACTACCACATAGGCAATATTCCACTAAACACTGAAGGTGTGATAAGAGACCTGGGGACACAGGCTGACAGCAACCTCTCCTTTGATAACAACATTGCCACTGTAGTCAGAAAGTCCTTCTGTGTGGCACATCTCATTACAAAAGGTTTCTCATCCAGGAAGAAAGAGGTCATAATCCCTCTCTACTCATCCCTCATTAGACATTTTATCGAATACAACACCCCTTTGGTATGTAATTCACTAGACACCTACAACAACTGGAAAGGCCACAAAAATACCTCACTAAGAGGATCTTAGGCCTCAGACACATGCTCTATACAAGCCAAGATAGACGAAGAAAAACTTGCAGGAACACACAAAAGCAACCGAGGATACAGGAAAGCTCTGCTACACCGGCTTTCAATTGTGTTTTGTGGAATAAACATTTTGTGCGTTTTTTGAACATTTGGCTCATTTATTGAGAAAGAAAAAGGATGTAGCAGAGCTTTCCTGTATCCTCGGTTGCTTTTGTGTGTACATGCTCTATACAGACAGACTCAAAAAAACCTCCAGCTATACTCTGTCTCTTATTGCCTACTTAGAGGTGATCTCTGCTTGACCTACAAAGTCATGTCTGATCCAGAGCTGCTAGATATGCTACACCTAAAGAAATCCCAATCCTTCCATGCCACATGCTCCAGGGACCTAAACCTCATTACAACAATAAACAGAACACGTTAGCGGGACAGGTTCCTAACCCAGAGAATTCCCATACTCTGGAACAAACTTCCCATTCACATCAAGCAGAGCACTTCACTCACCCTCTTTAAGAGAAATCTTGACGAGTGGATGGGTAATAGGAAGTTCACCCCAGGGATCACTTTAATGACCTTGCTTGACAGGGCACTGGGAACTAACTTTGGGTGGCATGATGCCAAGAAATCTTCTTGGGCTAGGTCCAAGGTCCAGGGCCATTAGCGTAGTACACACCTATTAACCTATTATTGTACAGTACCATATTTCTGGTTAGTAAAAAATTATCATATCATAGAATGTGGCCAATGGACTGAATGTTTACCCAGTAATCTTTTAGCATTGCACAGTCAAACAAAATCTGTCAGCCTTTTGGCTGATGTACATCTCCAGCAATGTATTTCTGTATAATTGGCTATTTTGTTGAATTTATCTAGGTTAAAGAAAGCTCTATGTAATGTTTTCTAGGAATAAAATATCCAAAATGGAGAGCTGATTAGATACCTAGTCTACCTAGCAGTAGATACCTGCTACCAATTGAAGAGATAGCTTTTTACTGTTTCTAAAATTGTAGTTGGGTTTTCGTAATTTCCACACTTTTTTTCACTCATGTTAGATTTTTATTGTAATGGAATTGTGTATAAATCTGACAAACTTGAGTTGCTATTTGTATTATTATCTAAGATTTTACACAAATTGATTATATTTGGCATCTTCACTCTGTTGAGAATGGGCATATCTTTTATTGTCTATTATATAAACAGTCTGACTCCTTGGATATACATTTTTTTTAATTTGAATGACTCTAAGATGCTATAATTGTCTTGTGGTGTTATCCCCTAAAAATACAAACAAACAAAAACAAAACAAAAATCTGATTCTTGTTTATCCATGTCATTATTTTAGTCAGATTGCTGCCTTTGATCAAGCATTTGGTTACATAAAATAAGGAAATTATTCTAAACCATTTTCAATTATCTAAATGTTTATATATAAAAATATCTGAAAATTTTGAATATATTACTGTTGTATCTCGAACCTCTGAGAGTATATATTGAAAATAGCTACTAATCATTGCCCACATTTTATTGCTGATAATAACAGTAGCCTGTTTTAGTATTTTTAATTATATGTGGCTCATCAGTTCTGAATGTAATTCTGTCTAGTTTGCTTTGCATGAATTGTCTAACCAGTAGATTACTGTTTTAAATATAGATGCTTAAGTATAAGTTTCAGCATCAGAGAATTTTATTGAACCCGTATTCAAATGCCTAATATAATGGAAATAGCCCATTTTGGGAGGTTTATGCTAGACATACAGCCAAGGGACCTTTTTAAGCCTTGCCATGCATCTTAAGCATATGTGACAAGTATAGGACCTTAAGATTACTCTAAGGGCTATATGAAGTCTAGGTATTTGGTGGTCAAGCATGTACAGGTTGCCTCTATCCATTAGGAAAATAACTGCTAGATCAGTGGCAAATTTCTGATTCTTCATCTACTGATCCAACATTCTTTCAAATGGTTTAGGGAAAAACTCTGCTTTACATGGATTGGAAGCTTGTTCCAAGGAAGGGGTATTCTCTGAGGCACATACAGCTCTCTCCAACATGTCCTATTTAATTCATGAGCAAGGTTTAAATTGGATATTTCTGATGCTATTTTTTTTATCAAGATGTAGAGTCAATGTTTGCACTGTGTACAACAGCAAATCCATCTATAAGATGTACTCTATTTCCAGATGTCAAAAATATGTTATTCCCTTTGTTTATCATTTTTAATGATCTTCACACATTCCTTATAACTAGTGATTGCACTGTCTTTTAATTTAGATTTTAATATGATTCTTTGATAGTTTAGTTAACTTCCTTTACTGAGTTATATAGGTTTAGTGGATCAGAGTTTCTATTTATATTGACAATTTTGCTTTGGTTTTATTATTGTTAAATGATAATCCTGATTTTTTTCTCAAAGACTTTAATTAAGTCATCTATATGAGTGACTGATGAATTAATTTATGTTATAGGTAGAAAGATGTTTTTACTTAAAGCAACAGTTTAGATTCATATTTATTTCCTACTTTATTGATTGTAATAGTCTGTTCTTGTCCTATAACTGTGGCTAAAGGTTTCATAGGTAAAGCAAATAAGGTGGGTGACAGTGGGCAGAGTTGTTTTGTTCCTTTTTTAATAATAATAGAGTGTGATAATATGTGCTTACTTTGACATATGCCATTTTATTATCATATAATATTTTAATAAAGTTTATAAATTCCTCTGAAAAGACAAATTATTCCAACACTGTAAGTATTCCCATTTTACTGAGTGAAAATATATGTTCTGTATTTAAACTAATGAGAACTATTTCTATAGTTTTATGTGAATATTCTAACAGGGTTAAGATATTAATTTGTGTTGGCTTGTGAAAAATTGTCTATCCAGTTGTCATCCTTTCTGTATATATGAAAAAAATCATTTATAGTCCACTTTTAGAAGTGATATAGTCCTATATTCCAAGCATGACACGGAGTCTTTTATTACTAGTAATACTATAAATGACTGTACCTCATATAGCATGTTCTGTGCGCCAATCTACACTTCTCACTCACATAATCTTTTGCTTAACATAACTTCTCCTTCCAACTGCGCATAAACTCTGACATCCTTCAGTCCTGTCACGTATCCCATCATGCTCACTGAGAAAACACACAGTTGTAATTATCACAGTAGCACATCAGTTTATGAATATGTCTTTATTTATTGTAAGTTATATATATATTGCAACTGGATATACTTATTACATTTTTGTTGCCTAATAATTGTTTTTCACAGATGTGTATGTTCATTATACTGCTGCCATCTCTCATTAAATGTAATTCTGACTTTCTTTGTATTGCTGGGCTATGACTGAAAGTGGTCATTTTTGGTCAGTGCTCTAACTCAGTAAATTAGTTTTAAATAAAATACATAAATATGTATGTATGTAACCTACTGTAACATCCAGCTGCTACATCTCAGAAACACATGCTGCACCACAGATTCCATGAACCTTTTTCAATAACTTATATAATCAGCTCTACTCTTAAAGGGCAACTATTTCATACCACACAATGTTTGTTAATCTATGAATTACTTTCATGCTATGCCTAACATCATAGCACTTTCTTCTTCTTCTTCATCCCAACCTCCTCTTACCTATCTATTGCTTTACATTTGCACAAGACATCTATGACTACACCATAACAATTTTCTCCACCAAATGCAACTACACTGGTTTTCACCATTTCAGGGTTACCTGAAACTATTTTGCACACAGACCACACTACCATGAGCCATATACAAATGTTTGCCCACCAACCAGATCCTACCATGCACTATTCTTCTGTACGGTGACGTTCTCTCTAACCCTTGCTCAAGAAACAAATGACACATTCCAAACCACACAGTAAAGCTTCTCTGAACTTCTGAGTATCATTTTAAGAAGTATGAGGACTAAATTCAGACATACATGCATGGATTTTCTAACCACTCTCCGGACTTACCTTCACAACTAAAATCTGGCTAAAAACCAGAAACCAGAGATGAGAAAATACTTCCTCCAGGCTATAGTATACTATGCACTTAATGCTGGAATATTGTCAGAATCCATAAATTTGATAGAACCTTTCAATTTTAGTGAGTTGTTCAGCATTGCCTCAGATATTGCATGGAGAATTGCTGAGTCACTGGCTGGTAATGAAGGTATAGGGACAGTATATTAAGCTGTACTGAAGTCTGCCTTACCAGGCTAAACAAAGAGAAGATCACAGTGAGCCAGGATCTGCCATATCATGCATTCACTTAGGTCTTTAAACTACAAGTACCAGTATGACATAGCCTTAGTCCATGTGGGCGTAAATGACCTAAGACGTACCTCATTGGACTATATGAAGAGAGACATGATGGAGTTCTCTGAATATATGTTCCAGGCAGGTATGAGTCTATCCTTGAGTAACTTCCTACCTTCACCAATGATGATGTCACAGTACCAGCAAAAAATTACTGACTTCAACAATTGACTTAGTTTCTGGTGTCACAACAAGGGTATCCCATATCTGTCAGTTTCAGGAGACATGATTGATAAACCATGATGCTTTGCCAGATATGGTTTGCACTTGTCACCACTTGGCTTCTGGATACTGACAAAAACTTTATCTACCCCCATAGTGCCTTTTTTAGGCTGTGCCAAGTTGTTAAACCTTCCAACATAAAAAAAAACATAATCCAAAAGAAGATAATGGTCTCACCACGATGTATTATAACAAACCAAACAGTTCTGTTAATATAGTCTGTAGATTTTATTTCATCTGATGAAGCGTAGTTGTACCTACACGAAAGCGCTTATCCTTTTACCTTGCCTTATGGAATAAAATCTACAGACTATATTAACAGAACTGTTTGGTTTGTTATAATACATCGTGGTGAGACCATTATCTTCTTTTGGATTATATTTTTGCTTTTGTGATTATTGGTCTCTTTGATCCTGCAGTTACATCTTGGTTTCTTCATAAAAAAAAAACACTCACAACCACCTAAAGATACTACTGCTCAATGCTACGAGTTTAAATAAAAAACTGGACTACATGGAAGCACTCCTTACCCTGGAGAACGCAGATGTATGTGCAGTCATAGAAACATGATTTAGAACCATGGAAAGCATAACAGCTATCAAAGGCTACGATGCCTTTCATACATTTCAATCCCCCTCAGCTCAGGATAAAACAAAGGAGGTGTTTCAGTGTTCATAAAAGACAAACACACTGCTAGACAGGTCCAACAACATGACCTGCTTTAGCTGCTCTATGCCTAACTAATCATAGGCTCAACCCCTTATCCTAGTTAGCTACAGATTCCCTAACATGAGCTTGGAAAATCACACCTCCTACCTAAACCCATTGGAATCTCTTAATATTCAAATTAACACCATACGTATGGGTGACTTCAACTACTCCTCATTAAACTGGGAGAGACTTTTGGACTTTTTCAGTGTAAACACCCTTGAGCAACTGGTTAGCTCCCCAACTAGAGGTACAAATATCCTAGACCTGGTACTCACAAACATGGGGGATGCAGCTCCCTCCCATGCATTAACTTCTCCCTGATAAGATCTGACCACAAAATGATCTCCTTTAGTATTAAATTTAACCCAGAACCCCATTAAACTCCAAACCTGTTAAGAACTTTGCTAAGTTCAAGTACCTCAAACTAAGTGACAGTTGATTTAAACTTCCAACCCCCTCCGATCAAGTGACCCAGGGAACACCAGACCCATAAGTTTAACCAGTCTTATCTACAAGGCCACGGAGAGAATTATCATGGTTCTGATCAATAATGACATAGGAAATCTCCAAACAATGGGCCAGACCCAGTTTGGCTTTGTCAAAGGAAGGTCTTGCCCGCTCATTTTGGTGGACTTCTTTGAGAAAGCCACCAGGGCCATGTTTGAGGGTAAAATGGTACCCACCACTTATCTAGACCTTGGCAAGCCTTTCAACACAATCCTCCACTTGGGCGTCAAAGATAAACTTACTGCATTAGGCATAAGCGTCTACATCATCAGGTGGATAGCAAACTGGGTCACTGACAAGATACATGTTGTCAGGATAGGTGAATCCACTTTCGATAAGAAACATGTTATTAGTAGTTTCCAACAGGGCTCAGTGTTAGGACCCCTCTTGTTGGTATGTACTTCTTTGAAGTGAAAGCCATTGTTGGTGGTCTCTGGTTCACCAACTTCAATGATGACTGTAGGCTGGGAGTAATCACTGAGTTCTCAAACAGGCCAAAAAATTAAAAATGACTGTTGCCAAAACTATGGTTTTAGACTAAATGCTAAAAAAATGCATAATTATACCCTTTGGTAAGTCAGATATCCCTGCAAAATATAATATTGATAACACATCCCTAAAAGTAGACCAAGTGGTGAAGGACTTAGGAACACAGATAGATGGTAATCTAAATTTTGACCACCAGGTAGCTACTTATAAGTAAGGTATAGCATCAAGGTTAAAGGGAGTCAAAATGCCATAATCAAGTATAATGTTCCTTTCTGCATGTACCTAACCAGGCACTTACACCAACTGGAGTGGCCCCAGAGGTTTCTCACTAAAAATACTAAGTGTGAGACACATGTCTTATGCTGACTGACTAAAGGCCGTATCCCTTTATTCCAGCTCATATTGTTTATTGAGAGATGACTTGTGCCTGATCTACAAAGTATTCTCTGATCAAGCTCTGATAAAAATGTTACCTATTTGCAAGAAAAATTATATGAGGGTTATGTGTTCCATGGACCTGAACCTTATTTCTGATTCTAACAGACCTTGCTGGAGAAACAGATTCATATCCCAAGGGCTACCTTGCCTATGAAATAAACTTACCATCTTCATAAAACAAAGTCTATCCCTCACTCTGTTCAAAAATAATTTGGATAAATGGCTGGGGAACCATAAATTCACTGCCAGGATACTGCTCATGTACCTTATGGACAGATGCAGTCTGTAAGATGACTCAGGGCTCCAACATCCAAATACCTTCTACCCTGATACTACCACATCCCATATCTGGGGAAGTAAGATATAAGTTTGTCATATCCTGGGTGTCATTGGCTAAGGTTGCAAAGGCTCTTGTGCCATTAGCCTTGAAATCACCTATGAACCTATGTATTCAGTGATTCTGAAACATAAGAATTAAAAGCGCTGGACATATTTTTTTGTGTCAGTAAGAGTTTTGTTATTGAGATAAATTGCTAATATTGATTCCCTTTCTTTGGTACAAAAATTAATATATTTATAAAAGGTTTTCTTATTTGCTATATTAGTCACCAAGTTAGTCTGAAAAATTATTTATTCCCATCAGAATTCTGCCTTTAGTTTTTGCTATTTTTTTTTACTGCATTTTGTTCAAGGGTGTTTGGTCCTTTTTGTAATTTTCTAAAGTATATTTCTTTTTCATATATATTCTCCATACATTTGTTCCCCACCAAAAAGGAAAAATATGTTTTTATTTTTTTTTTAGGGTCAATAAAAGAAGATGTTATTGAAAGTAGAATTAGTCAGAATTTTTTTGACTTGGTGATCTTCCACATCAACTTTAGTTTTAACTTTAGCATTCCAATTCTCTACCTTTGGATTTGCATAGTTAATTTTATTAAATTGAAACTTTTTCTTTGGTGAGGTACACTGAATCCAGGTGAATATTGAACATTACCAGTCAATGGTCTGAATGACTTAATGGCTGGCCAACATCTACCTTTGAAACTTTGTCAATACTATTAGTAATAAGTCAGTAAGTACATTTGCCAAAGTAGATTCCTATATCACTTTTGTAAAGTTATGAAGTGAGAGAGAATATCTAAAAACTCCTGCAAAGTGCCCCTATGGGAGGAACATAAATATATGTAAGGGTAGAAGGGTAATAAACTTATATGGGTTTGTACAACTTAACACTAAACCTGTGTTGAGGTGAGATAATGCCAGATCTGCCAAGGGGAGTAGGGCAGTGCATGTGAAACATATGCCAGTATAGCTAGCTAGAGTTTTGTAAAGAATTGTATGTCATTTGAATATCAAACCAATGTGTACAGATGCTTGTACTAAACATGTATCAAAAGTGGGTCCCGCTGGACAGAAAATAAATATACATGTATGTCAGACTGTATTGCTGTAACTGATTAAATGTACGTATTTTAACAGGGGATAATGGAAGGGAAGGGGTTAAGTTCAGCTCAGCTAACCTTAAGAAAAATAGCCTGAAATTAAATGACTTGGTTTAGGCCATAAAGATTTTATCTCACAGATCTGAATGCAGCCAGAGTTGCAAGTTTGTGAAAAGCCTTTTTGCAGGAAGGGTGGAAGAGTTGGAAGTGTTTTATAGCTTCCAGATGCTGTATTAAGCCTTAGCAAAGTTCTATGTTTGTGTTTTCACACATATGTGCCAAATCCTGGCTTATTTGCTAGTGAGGGGGTAGTGTGGAACCACAGAGTCAGGTGACCAGATGTGATGTCATTCTGTAGCCAGCAATGAAATTGTATTTGAATACTAGTAGGAGATGTGATAGAGATGCACTCTGTCTTGGACCTGACAACAAAGACACTGAACCACTTCATCGTGCCTTACTTTAGTAACTAGGGATCAGTAATTTTTCTGTCAGTTAGGAATATATATTGAGATTAGCTAAATGTTGTTTTTTCTGTATCTGGCTGAGTCTTTTCATCTGTGTTGTTTTTTTATATTTCCTGTGATTGAAACTCTGGTGTTTATTGTAAATAGATATTCAGTATTTTCATGTTTTATTTATTTATTATTAAATATATCTATACCCTTCATTGTGGCTGGCCTTTTATAAAACATTTAGCCTTTTAGAGTATTTGTATTTATTTAGTGGCATCGTGGCTCCAGGTTTCTGAAAGTCTTGCTGCTTGGTTAACACTACCATTTGTATAATTATTAATTTTACTAAGTGTAATTGGGTACCCTTGTAAGAGCCTTAAAGTAGCTGGCTTTGAGTATTCTAATGGCAGTGAATCTACCTTATAATCTGGGTGGAGGTGTCGGAGCAGGTAAGCTGTGCCAGCCTTTTCCAGGTGTGTCTGTGTACATCTCAAGAGAGTGCGTGTGACATCTCCTTTGAACAGGGACACTGAGAGCACTGATTTCACAGAGAGAGTGGTAGAGGACTTGGCTTGGACTACCCAGCTAAGGATTTTATTCTGTAGTGGTCGGTTGGGTGTATTATTTGGGGCCTGGAGAGAAAGCCCAGCTCTAGGAATGGAGTGTGCATTCCCTTTGTCCTCTTAAGGGAAATTGCACTTGGTGCAGAGAGCTGCATCTGAAAATACTGTGTGTGTGTGTCCATTTTTTTCTCATTGAACAATCTCCACTGGTGTCAGTGGTGAGGACTGAGACTCCTTGATCACTGGCCCAGAGAAGGGTTGTCACAACCCACCAGGTATAATAAATCAAAGAATAACTCATCAGTGAAACACTGAATTCTTATATCCAATCCAAGTAAAATTGCATCCACTGATGATCTCCTGGACACTCTTATCAACCATCTGCCAACTTATGCAAAGGATAATATAGGGTGGGGTGAAGGAGGCAGCTGCTTCATGCACAAGGTATTAGGAGGTGTGATCATCAAATGATCTGAATGCTGGTACAGAGATATGCCAGTACAGAATGAATTCTGAGACTGCTTTTGTGGTTAGGACTGAATCACTTTCTTCAGTGCTTAATGTGTGGTATATATTGTAGCAAGCAGTTTGCTGTATTGCAAGCAATTTGCTACAATTTTTAACATGATAGAAAGTGAGTTTTTTTTTTTTTTTTTTTTTAGTCCTGAAGTAGATGACTGTTTTTTGCTCCTCAGCTTTGAGTTGAGGACACAGATTGAGAAAGAATGGACATGGATCTTGGTGCTCATTATGTGAGGAGCTGCAGATCTGAGATCGTACCTTTTTGGTTCTCAATGGTGGGATGCCAGATCAGGAAGTGGCTCCAGGTGCTAGGTGAGCGAGTAGCAGTTCTGTACTTATGCCTGTATTTACCCCTTATGTATCCCAAAACAACAGAGGTGTGACATAGTTCATAACACCACCAAATGTGATAAACAAACATTATCATGTACCATAATATTATGTAACTGGAACAAATTCAAATACCTACCATTAGGTGATGCAACACTGGCGTTTTATCAGATCTTTCGCAGTGTACTCAATAAAATGGCCCCCATGAGAAAAAATAGAGTAAAGGTAAATCTTTGCCCCATGGCTAACACAAACAGCTAAGGACTTAATACATAAAAGGGAAGAAGCCTGGGCATTCTTGCTAAAACAGAAAATACAACAGAGTCACCAGACATTCAGGCAACTTGATAACCTCAGAAACAGTAAAGTCACTGCAGACAAAAAATACTACCTTGCCCTCCAAAACTCTAATCAAAGCAACCCTAAAGCTTTTTGGGCTGCCATGAATATGTTTCTCCACCCAACCAGAGCCAAGGAACCAACCCTGCCCCCAAACTTCTCCTAGGAGATATTGCCATCAACATCAACACTCAATCCATCCAAACTGTTACAAAAATCATTAAAACCAACAGCAATACTAACCCTCCAAGCTATCTGCACAATAATTATTTCACTCTAAAACCAATTCTCACATCCACTATCAAAAATTATCTACTCAAATTAAAACTCAAAGCCCTTGCCGTTGATAACCTTCCATCAGAATACCTTAAAATCATTTCAGATTCAACATCCTACCAAGTATTCATATTAATCAAAAGATCAGTTCAAGAAAACTGTGTTTCAGCTGTCATAAAGAAAGAAGCTATTTTGAGCTAATAATGTACAAGCCAGTTGCTAGCTTTTCTCCCCTCTGAAAAATATTAGAAACATTTGTTCACACTCCACTGCTCCAAAACCTTATGATAATAATATCCTATCTCTCTCTTTCATACCGAACATGTATTTGGATCACATCATAGCACAACAGCACCCCTCTTGGACTTTGTCAATACTGTCAGTCTTAATAGGAACACTATTCTTGGATATGTTAAAGGCTTTTGACATTGTGTCACATGACAAAACACTACAAAATCTGCAGTATATAGGTCCCTTGCATGCCGGCCTCCTTTGGTTTAACAGCTATTTAATCAACCGACACCAACCTGTAAAGAGGCAATCAGGTCTGTCTTCCTTCGACTTACTGCTGGGGCACCTCAAGGATCTATCTCAGGCCTTTTACTGTTTAATTACTTATAAATGACCTCCATAAAACCTCTGTGTATGCATCAATATGCAGAAGACTTAGCTGACATCTGTGTAGCTGACAGTGTGTCTAAACTCCAAACAATTACTCGAGAGTCCTTCTTTTCATAGGATCATAGGAAAATCATACGAGGTTACTAGGCTAATGGCCCTGGGGCCCTTACAAGCCTAGCCAAGAGTTTATCACCAAAAAGAAACATCAGTCAGCACTTGTTGTCCCTGTCAATGAGGGACACAGGTGGAACCTTTGGGACAAATTTGTGGTTTCCCATCCACTCATTAAGGTCGCGCCTGAAGAGGGTCAGCAAGGTGTTCTGTTTGACATGTAGGTTAAGTCTATTCCAGAGATGGGGCAGCCTCTGGGAGATCAACCTGTTTCTCCAGCAGGTTTTGTTGATGTCATATATTGGATTCAGGCCCTTCGAGTGGGTAATGTATGAGAAGTTAGACTTACGGATATGGAGCATGTCTAGTAGGGCAGAGTCCGTGATTGGCTTGTAGGTGAGGCACAGATCACCCCTGAGCAGTCTGTATGATACAGATTAGAGTGATAGTGATTTGAGCTTGTCCACATAGGGCAGGTGTTGGAGGCCATGGATTCTTTTTGTGAGGTATTTCAGTGGCCTTTCCACTTATGTTTGGAGAGGTACATACCAAATGGAACATTATATTCAGTTATTGGTCTAATGAGGAAGGATTATAGAGAGGTAAAAACCTCCTTTTTTAGGTTCATAGGTTTATAGGTAAGTACTAGGCTATCTGCCCAAGGGCATCTATAAGCCTAGCCAGTATGTGTTGTCTTTCGCCGCCCCCTTAGTTTAGTTCCTTGTGCCTTGGTCCAGCAAAGCCATTAGTTCCCTGTGCCTCTGTCCAGCAGAGCCACTGCAGTGATCCCTGGGGTAAATTTTCTGTTTCCCATCCACTCGTCAAGGTTTCTCTTGAAGAGTGTTAGTGAGGGGCTATGCCTAATTTAGATTGGAATCCTGTTCCAAAGCATGGGGAGTCTCTGGGACAGGAATCTATCCCTCCAGCACGTCCTATTTATCGTTGTGGTGAGGTTTCTATCCCTAGAGTGTGTGGCTCTTGGGGATTTGTTTTTTTTTTTTAGGTGGATCATGTCCATCAATTCTGGGTTGAACATGGCCTTGTATGTCAGGCAGAGATCACTTCTGAGTAAGCGGTATGCAACCAAGTACAGCTGGAGTTTCTTCAGTCGGGCTGCATAGGGCATATGTTTGTGGCCAGTAATCCTCTTGGTGAGGTACTTCTGTGGTCTTTCCAGCTGTTGCAGGTGTCTTGTAAGGTACATCCCATACTCTATGATGGGTCTGATGAGTGATGAGTAGAGGGGCAGAATAATATCTTTTGTTCTAGATGCGAACCCTTTTGTGATTAGGTGGGGCACATAGAAGGATTTTCTAACCACCTTGGCAATATCATCATCATCATCATCATCTTCTTTCGGCTGTTCCCATTAGGGGTCGCCACCAAAGGAGAGATTACTATCTACTTGGGACCCCAGATCCCTTATTACATTTTCTGTATTTAGGGGACTACCATGTATGTGGTAGTTCACGGGTACTTTGTTTCTTCCAAAGGGGATGACCATGCACTTTTTGGCATTTAGCTTGAGGCCATGATTTTGACACCAGGTATCCGTCTCAGTGAGACCCTCCTGGAGGATGTCTGTATCAGCTGGAGAGTCAATTATGGCCCCCAGTTTACAGTCATCTGTGAACTTGGTCAGCCATAGTCCTCCTGTGCTTACCTGTACCTCTGAGAAGTATATACCGAACAGGAGGGGTCCCAGGACTGAGCCCTGGGGGACGCCACTTATAACTGGTTTAGAGTCGGACCTAGAGCCTGCAACTCTCACCGTGTGGGTTCTATCTGTGAGCCAATTGGCAACCCATCTCATGATGTAGGGGTTTATGTTCAGGCTGTTGAGTTTGTCTATAATACCAGAATGGGGAATGTTGTCAAAAGCCTTTACGAGGTCTAGGTAGGCTGTGTGGACCTCCTTTTCCTCATCTAAAGCCTCGGTAACTGTCTCAAAGAAGTCCACCATGTTTAGGAGGCATTATCTGCTGTTAACAAAGCCAAACTGGGTAGGGTCCAATATTTGAAAGTTCCCAATGTCTCTGTTAATGAAT
Organism: Protopterus annectens; assembly: GCF_019279795.1. Taxonomy (NCBI): domain Eukaryota; kingdom Metazoa; phylum Chordata; order Ceratodontiformes; family Protopteridae; genus Protopterus; species Protopterus annectens. The sequence continues at coordinate 422,676,901 of NC_056747.1, read as the reverse complement.
TCCATGATGATGTGATCCATTGCCTTGCAGACCAGGCTTGTCAGGCTTATAGGGCGATAGTTCCTGGGGACCATTGTGGCTCCACCTTTGTGGAGCGAGATAAATGTTTCTGTGCTCCACTCTATGGGTATGTAGCCTGTAGAGAGGCTGAGTTTGAATAGTGTGTTTAGGTGAGGGATTAGTTCATTTTGAAGCTTGTGTAAGACACAGCTTGGTACACCGTCTGGTCCCATTGAAGCTATATTTTTGGCTTTGGATAGGGCTATTTTAACTTGTGTGTCAGTGATTTCCGGGGCACTACATTCTTCTGGTATGGTTATGGGCTCTTTAGGGGGTGAGAAGGGGGTGAAGTTTGTACTAAGCCCGTCTGCCAGAATGTTGGAAATATCAGTCTGTTCCATGTATTTTGTGCCATTCTGCACTATCTCAGAGCAGATCTGAGAGTTTCCACTTAGGTTCTTGACTTAGCTAAAGAACGCTTTGTGGTTATCTTTGGAGTCCTTGGCAATTTTTCTTTCGAAGCTAGCCTTGGATGATTTTATGAGGGATCGTAGTTTCTTGCTGATACTGATCAGGGATGTCTTTCCTTCTTGGGATTTTACTCTTTTCTGCACTAGTTTCCTCCTTTTATTGTATAGCTTGTTTATGGCAGGGGTCCAACAGACTGGTTTCCTTTTCTTGGAGGAGTCTTGGTTTTGCTTGGGATAGCATGATCCATGCATTCTTGCAGGTGCTCATAGAGTGCCTTTGTAAGGGATTCAGCAGCTTGGACAGCATTGTCTTTTAGCATGGGGGCTGTGAACTTTTCCACTTCGGTCTTAAGTAACGTGAAGTTTGCTTTTGAAAAGTTTTTCATGGTGGTTTCCTTGATTGGGGATGGGGGCGAAATGTGGATATCCAGAGTGATTAGTCTATGGTCTTATCTAACCAGCGAGAGTTTGACCTCCGGTTTAGAACACCGGTTGCCCATGTTGGTGATGATCAGGTCCAATATGCTGTCACCTGTGGTGGGGGTGTTGACCAGTTGATCAAGGGCGTTCGAGTTTATAAATTCTTGGAAGTGTTGGGCAAGGGAGTTAGTACTTGAGTAGTTCTCTCAGTTAATGTTTGGGTAATTGAAATCACCCAATATTCTGGATGCAGTCCCTTTACTTATGAGACGAACCAAATAAAAGTATTTTCTGACCCCTGCCGCTACATGATGGTCGAATGTGAGGTTATCAACCTGAGTGCCCAGGTCTCTCACCACAGGTTGTGTGCTTAGGGGGTTGCTGTTGATGTGATAATCAGTAGGGACCATGTTTTTGCTTAATACTATGATGATACATTTTTTGCATTTAGCTTGAGGCCATGACTTTGGCACCAGTCATTAGTTGCTGTGAGACCCTCTTGCATTATGTTAACATCATTTATGGAGTCAGTGACAGCACCCAACTTACAGTCATCTGCAAACTTGATCAGCCACAGGCTTTTTGTCTTTGCCTGGACCTCTGAGAAGTAGATGCCAAACAGTAGGGGTCCCAGGACAGATCCCTGGGAAATTCCACTAGTGACAGGTCTGCTATCGGAAGTGGAGGCACCTATTTTAACTTTTAGGGTCTTGTTGGTGAGCCAGTTGACCACCCACCTGATGAGATAGGGATTTATGCCAAGTTGTGTTAGCTTTTCAATGATGCCTGAGTGGGGGATTGTGTCAAAGGCCTTGGTCAGGTCAAGGTAAGCTGTATGCACTTACTAGTGACTTTCCCTCATCCAGGGCCTTGGTGACAGTCTCAAAGATGTCAACATGGTTCAACAGGCAAGATCTGCCCTTGATGAATATGAACTGGTTGGGATCAAGTGCTTGGAGATTGCCTATGTCCTTGTTTATGAGATCCATAATAATACACTCTATGGCTTTACAGATCAGACTTGTCAAGCTAATGGGGTGATAGTTTTCAGGGTCAGTAGTGGCACCATTTTTGTGCAAGGGGATGACAATGGCAGTTCTCCACTCTGCTGGAATGAAGCCTTACTTAGGTTGTGGTTGAATAGGTTGCTCAATGGCGAAGCCAGTTCTTACTGGAGATGGTGCAGAATACAGCCTGGGATACTATCATGTCCCATGGAAACTGTGTTCTTTGTCATAGATAGGGTCTTTAGCACTTGATCTATGGAGATATGAGGTGCGGGACAAGTATCGGGGATATTGAAAGGCCCTTTGACAGGGGTAACAGAGAGATGACGTTTGCGCTGAACCTATCTGCTAGCAGGTTGGCTAAGTCAACAGAATTGGTGTAAGTGATACTGTTCAGTACTAATTTAGAACAAACCTGGGCTTTGCCATGGACGTTCCTGATGTAACTAAAGAAGGCTTTGTGGTTTCCCTTTGTTTCAGAGGCTAGTTTTGATTCATAATTGGCTTTGGAGGCTTTCACTAGTGATTTAATTTGCTTGTTGAAGCTAAGGAGGGAGTTTTTCCAATTTGGTATATGTTCATTTTTACCCTTGGACAACAGTTTTTCCTTGAGGAGCAGGTTTTAGTTCTATTCGGTATGGCTGAGTCCATGCAGTTGTACAGGTGCTTGTATACTGCAGCGGTGTACTGTTCAGCATAGTTGTCTGCATCCTATGAGGGGGGGGGGCGGTGGTGTGAAGCAACAGATACACTCTTCCACTGAAACTTGGCTTGACTGCTCCAAATATCTTTTAAATCTTATAAAGGACAAATTGATTATCTTTCCATGTAAATCTCACCCAGACAATAATCTGAACATTATAATAAATTCCTTAAACAACACACAAATTCAAAGAGTTACAAATACTATACTGCTAGGAGTCACTATAGATAAAACCCTAAAATTTGAACTTCATATATAAGAAGTAGTCAAAAAGGCACATAACTTGAACATAAGCAAGCAATAATGCCCAACAGGGTTTGTGTTATTATGTAAATAATGACTACCCAGTGTTGTTCTGAGGCCTGACACTGCAGGTGGAGGGCTTCTCTACCCCTGGAAGGGAATTACTGCTGGTACAGAAAAATGCCAGTACAGGAAATAATTCTAATACTGATTTTGTGGTCAGGACTGAATCCCTTTCTTCAGTGCTTAATGTGTGGGATAAATTGTAGCAAGCAGTTTGCTGCATTACAAGCAATTTGCTACAATTTTTTACACTGTCGAAAGTGTTTGTTTTTTTTTTTTTGTCCTTAAGTAGATGACTGTTTTTCTGCTCCTCAGCTTCAAGTTGAGGACACAGATTAGGAAAGAATGGACATGGATCTTGCTGCTCATTAGGTGAGGGGCTGCAGGATGAACCTTTTTGTTCCTCAACTTAGAGTGGTGGGATGCCAGATCAGGAAGTGGCACCAGGCGCTAGGTGAGGCAGTAACAGTTTTGAACTTATGCCTGTAGTCACCCCTTATGTATCTCAAAACAACAGAGCTGTGACATAGTTACAAATATTTTGGGAAATAGTAACATAATCAAAGATGCAAAAGATGTAGGACTAATCAGTCCAATAGTGGTGTGACGATAGTAGGTACTGCCAGCTATGCCAGGAGAAATAGGGCAGTGGATTTGTAACATATGCCAGCGCAGCTGGAATTGTGTAAAGAATTATATGTCATTTGGGTATCAAACTGATTTATACAGATGCTTGTATTTAAAAATGTATTTGTAAAGGTGCTTGTGTTAAAATATATCAACAGTGTACCCTGTTGGAAAGAAAAGAAATGTACATGCATTATTGCAACTGAATTAAATGTATATGTTTAACTTTGCAAAATATTCTTGAAATTAAATTACTTTATGGTTTAAGCCATTAAGAAGTTATCCCACAGATTTGAATGGAGACCGAGACATAATGCCTGTACTAGAGAATAGGTTGTAGCTTCTGTAGGAAGAGAGGAATGGTTTTATGGTTTTATGACTTCCAGGAGATATGAGCAAAACTCTATCTGTGTGTATGGTAACACATAGGCGCTAAAATCCTGTGCTGGTGATAGTATGGAAAACAGAGTCAGATGACAGGATGTGTGTGTTGTCATTCTGTTAGCCAAAATAATATTTAGATATTAGTAGGAGTTTGCTCTCAGCATTCTGTCTTGGATCTGACAACAAGGACCACTCACCCACTTTATCTTCCTTTGCTCTGTTCAGTAAGTAGGAAGAGTAATTATTTTAGCCAATCAGGAATAGATAGAGAGACTAGCTAAATGCGCTTTTTCTATAATTGTGTGAAACATTCTGTTGGTGTTAATTTTAATATTCCCTGTGATGAAACTCTGGTGTTTACTGTAAATAGATATTTAGTATTCTAGTGTTCTTTTTCTATTTATTATTAAATATATTTAAACTTCTCATTATAGCTGGTCCTTTTTAGAAAATATTTAAATTTTTAGAGTATTTGCACATATTTATTTGGTGATAAATCTGGCCACTCCTGAAAGCCTTGCTGTTTGGTCAACATTACCATTTGTATCAAAATTAATTTCACTCAGTATAACTAGGTACCTCTGTAAGATGCTTAAAGTAGCTGGCAGCAGTGGTTCTGGTGGCAGTGCTAACTACCTCATCATCTGGGTGGTGGGAGCACAGCAGGTTAATCTGTGCCAGCCTATCCCAAGTGTGTGTGTGTGTGTGTGTGTGTGTGTGTGTGTGTGAGTGTGTGTGTGTGTGTGTGTGTGTGTGTGTGTGTGTGTGTGTGTGTGTGTGTGTGTGTGTGTCAGCTGCTTGGAGCAGGGACACAAAGCACTGGTTTCACAGAGAGGGTGTGGGAGGATTAAGCTTGGCGCCCCAGCTAAGGACTCAACTCTAATCCGTGCCAGTGGAGAGTCTTATTGGGGGTTTGGACAGATATAGAGAGGAACCAGACCCCGAACAGAGCGTGTTCCCTGCGTACTCTTAGCGGAAATTGGGCTTGATGCAGAGAGGTCTGCATCTAGAAATACTGAGTGCATCCATTTGTATTCCAAGTAAATGTTCCTCTCCAGTGTCAGTGGTGAGGATTCAGGCTCCATGATTACTGGCCCAGCGCGGAAACATCACAAGTGACATTAGGGTGCTAAGCTTCATACAGTATTAGCACATAGACTACTAAAGGCATTTATACTTCATAATTAATATTCTGCTACACTGTAAACTTTAGTAAAAGAATATTCCATTTGTACTACATAATGAATCTTCTACAAAACTATAAAAACTAGTAAAGGCACAATGTCTTAAACTTAAAAAATATGTACATTAAGAAGAGGGAGATAGTAGAGGAAGGATTTCTAAATGTAATACATGATAAAGAAAGTGTGGATGTGGTGAGGTTGTGAGGGGTAGAAGCTGAAAGCTGTGTGAAGAAATATTTAGGGGATTGAACTGTTGTGTCGAATTCGAGATAGTAGAGGAAGGATTTCTAAATGTAATACATGATAAAGAAAGTGTGGATGTGGTGAGGTTGTGAGGGGTAGAAGCTGAAAGCTGTGTGAAGAAATATTTAGGGGATTGATCTGTTGTGTCGAATTCAAGGAGGAAGGAGGCAGAAGGGGGAGGTGTATGAAGATGAGCTTTTTGTGTGGTGGCAATACATTTGTTAGAGCTGTATTTGTTGTCTGGAGTAGCCAGGCATGATTGGAGGAATGCCTGAGCTTGGGTGGATGTGTGTGTGTGTGTGTGTGTGTGTGTGTGTGTGTGTGTGTGTGTGTGTGTGTGTGTGTGTGTAAACTTGTATTCTGTGTGTAGGAACTTGTATCTGTAATGTCTTGGGATGTTTGAAAGCTGCTGCTGCAACAGGTCTGATAACTTAATATAGGGAGTAATGAAGGCTAGTGGAGTTCAAGGGATTGGAAACAGTAAGAGCCCAGGGCACATTATTGGACTGTGTTGTGGAATCCATGGTGAAGGAGCTGGTTCTAAAGCAATTATATCTGAATTGTTTGATCAGGAAGTGTTTCAGCTGTTTATCAAAATTAATGATCGGTTGTAATGATTTAATGACTTTTAGTATGGTTTCCCAAACCATGGGGGACATAATAGAAGAAGCATGCTCTGTACTATTTAGGTTCAAGAGTGAAGTCTACAAATCAGGTGTAGTTTGAGAAGGGAACCTTAGATTTTAAAGAGGCAGGGCTCTTTCAGGAAGTATATGAGCAGAGAAAAGGAAGCTTTCTTCCCAAACCAGTTTATATAAAAGAGTATCCGGGGGAAGGGAGGAAATGAAAGGCTGTGCTATGAGCAGAACTTGAATGTGAGACTGTAAGTTAAGACAAGGTTCTAGCCAGATTCTAAAGCATTTGTAGTATGGGCCTGTTTCCAACAATTGATTTTGGTTGTAGGAGATAGACCAGGAGTTGTGGAAGCCAAAATGAATACTATCAGCATCAGGCAGTATATATCTCATGTAGATGGAAGAGCTTGATCTTGTGGGTGGTGCTTCTCTGGCTTGATACTAAGTCATAAAGAGGTGTGCTTTGTCAGAATGCAATTTAATGGTGAGAAGCACAACTGGCTCTACTTGCACCCTGTACCAGTACCATGAATCAGCACCACATCCCTCATCCCGCTATTCAAGTGAAGAGTAATAAAAAAAAAAAAAAAGCACTTTACTGCTACATTGTATTGGTCAACGTATTAAAGATCCATGTCCCCTCCCCCAGCTCTTCCACTGAAGAGTAATAAAAAAATGGACATTCCTTCTACTGGCACACCAACCAGGTGGTCAGATGGACAACATGTCTCCACTCCCTCTGGCCAAGCCATTCAAGTCCCATTTCTGTACTCTATCCCTGACCTTCCTTGAACACATCTTATTTAAAAAAAAATAATAATTTCTTCTTATAAACTGTAGCAAACTGCTTGCTACAAATGTAGCAAACATTTGCTACAGTTAATACCCTGCCTGCATGGAGTGCTACTGCGCTCAGATTTTATTTAAAAAAAATATTTCTTCTTATGAACTGTACTGCGGTGGTGGTGCTGCGGTAGTGTTGTCGCCTCACAGTTAGATGTTGACCATTCGATTCTCAGTTAGAGCGTCTTCTGTGTGTCGACATGCATGAATGGGCATTCCTTCATTGAAGGTTGTGCGTTAGGCCCGGCAAGCCAGCATGTAAAAATCTACTGCCAATCATTAGCGGACCGGAGTTCCGCTGTGGCGACCCCTAACCGGGAAAAGCCGAAAGACACAAACAATTTCTTTTTATGAACTGAAGTATTTATACCCTGCCAGAATGGAAAGCAACAGCTCTCAGGTTTTAGTTAATTTTTTTTAAATTGCAGTTGCTACAGTTTAGACCACACACAAAGTGCTATAGCACTCAGGTTTGACCAAAAATGCAATACTGGCTTTTAAGAACCAGTATTGTATTAGAGATTGGTACCAGCTGATCACACCCCTGAACACTTTGCATCTGGAGCAGCTGCCCCTCTCACCTTACCCTAGCTACACTACTGATAATACTTCATAAGCAGAACTTTTGTCGGTATAAGGCTGGAGCTGGCCCTTACACAGATATTTCTCTGAATGTTAAAATGACTAGACTGAGTATGTTGCCCTTTCAGGTTCTCTTATTTTATTTAATGAGGCTCCTTTAACGTTATAGAGATGTGGTTAGGGCTTTGTAGCTTAATTCATCTGCAAGAATCTAATACAGTGGAGTTTTATCGTCTTCCTCCAGGTTGCATACTAAAACAGACAGAAATTACTCGTCACTTTTTTTTGTTTAATCTGACATTGCAGCTTTTGATTTGAGCACATCATTGGAGCTATGCATCAGATCACAGTGTCTGCAGTGGCAATTAAATATTTATTCCATGCAGGCAAAATGTTGCTGCTTCTGCTCAGCTGTCTAGATTAATCTGTTAGTGGAGCCCAGATTCTTACCAAGGCTATCCATTGCTGTCCAAGTGTAAACTCAGGAAAAAGAGCAGCCCTTTACCAACTGCTTTTATCATCTTAAGATGACAAAAATGCACCTAATCTTGGAAAACCTTAACTTTTACTTATCTGATTTTTTTATGACTGTGAGCATGGGAGAAGTGAAAACTTTATTTTTTTACATATTTGCTGAGCATGCAGTCTCAGCATACAAAAGTAACCCAGAAGTAATCCAATGGTACTTTTAAGTAATTTACTCAGAAGCACAGAGTTTGCAATCTGAAATATGGACTTTAAACCCAAGACTACAGATAGCTCTCAATGCTGTATGTTAAAACTAGGAATTTGGATATTACTAAGGATAAAGTAGTGAATAATTTTAAGAACTATTCTGACCTGTTTCCTTTAGTAGAGAAGGAATATCTTGAAAATAAATGTCATTGATTAATTGCATATTCTGTGACTATGTCTTTCATAACCCATCCAAGCAGGTGGTTGATTAAGACAGTGGCACATTTTCTTTTCAGACAACAGATGTAAAATTAAAGAACAGTATTTAAAATCTTAGGAAATCCCAAAAAGTGTAGAAGACTCAAGGTCCCTAACCTGGAGGTGTACTTAAGGTGCATGTTGGTGGCTGTTGTATGCAGGCTGCATAAGGATCTACTCTACAGCAGATACAGGTCTTTTTATTGAGCAATAGTGTGATTAAGGATTACTGAGATCTATCTCATTGATATATCACCTTGTGAGTATAAGAAAATCCTTCCCAAAATGAGTGAGCTAGTTAAAGGATGGGTAAGGAACAGTCAGGTGTTGGATGGGTCGTAACCTTAGGTTGGATGGGGGGCAGCACTTGTCATGCAACATTAGGTTGGATGGGGGGCAGCACTTGTCATGCAATCCAGATATGAAGTCCACAGTCATGCCTGGTTACCAGAACTAGTACCCAGAGGTTCCATGTCTCAGTCTTCTGTATTTTTTTACTGAAGTATACAGTATAACCTTAAACCCAAATGTCACCTTATGGTATCCTATGGTGGTATCACTGTCACTGCAAGCCTAAGACAAAAAAAAAAAAAAAAAAAAAAAGATAACATGTTATGCAAACCTGGCACAGTGGAATAGACACTAGTGTTTACTCAAGTTCCAAGGGAAATCCTTTATTAGAATAAAAAATATATTCTGTGATGTTTTTAGTCATAGGCTTGTTATGGACACTATATTATAATGCATCATTAGATTTCTTACTAATCTTTTGATTTATAACTTATTTCCATTTTCAATTTTCTGACTTTTATTTAACAGGTGGGATTGAACAGACTACATCTGCTGCTTATGTATTTCCTGAGGGACAAATAAAAAGAAGAGCCTACCTTGTGCCAACAGTTGGTCGCTTATGTCTCCTTAAACTAAATATTTCTTTACATCTGTCCACTTAACCTAATGGTCATAGCAGCATGATAACCTTGGTCAGACAAAAATTGTACTCGCGCACACTGCATGTGACTTAACAACACTGATGGCTGGTGATTCCTTTTCTACTGCCTCTTACTAATAGTGAAGACTGAAAGAATGCTTTTTGCAAGGGTAAGTGAAAAGCTATCTCTCTATGTAGGGTGTGGGATGATTGGGAGGGGGCATATTCCACCAAGATCTGATTTCTGAGTGGCATCTGTTAGCTTTCATCCTTTATGGAGGCCGGTCCTCTTACTGTGGTGCTGATACTTGCCTTTGAAATCCAATGCTTTCAGCATTTGTAACTGTGTCATAACACTGCTGCTATTTTTAAAAAAAATTACACAGAGAAATCTTAAGTAGGGAAACTAATCCTCAAAGATCAACTCTGTTAAGTTGACCCTAACCCACTTGAAGATTTCATTCCATCTCTTGGGGGTCTTATTCCAGGTCACCATCATAAAAGAAAACAATAACATTAATACATTAGCATGCATATTTCCTTTATGTAACATCATTTACAAGTAGCAACGTGGATTTTATATGAAAGATTTTAACCACTGCCTATTTATTTTTTTTTATAAATTATCTTTATTGCCTGTGCTGCAGAATTCTAAGACTCCTTTCTTGCTCTTTCTCCATCTACATCACTGCTATACTGGTACATTAAGAATGCTAAAGCACCATTTTGTTAATAATGCACTATTTATTTGCTTGTTAATTAAGGAGATGTACTAATCCAAATGACTTTTGCTTTCCTTGTTTAATCTGGGCCTTGAAGATTGCAGGTATAAAGCACATTAACTATTCATAGTACATACTGATATAAAACAAAAGTAAAAACTAAGAAAAATATTCTGCATGTAATACATGGCTACTGGCTATTCCTGTTCTATTGTAAAATATTTACATGCACTTCTGTCATCCAGTGTCTCAAATGTGCCACTTTGAATTAATTCTTCATGTTCCATATGATACATTTTAGCTGCATTGGACTATTCACTTATTAATAAAGAAATGTGTAAATCATAGTAAATCACTCACACTATTAGAACACTAAACATTTAAGCACATTTTACTGACTGGATTTTGGAGGGGATGAAAATTTGGAAGGAAACGCTGATGCTGGCAGCATTATGTATGGTGGCAGTAGCTGAGAGATTGGAGCTGTTTCTGCGTCTCTCTCATTTAATAGAAAATAACCGTGTTTCAGTTATAGAAAAGGATAGAAAATTGTGCCTAGTTAGCATGAGTGTGTGTGTGTGTGCGTGTGTGCGTGTGTGTGTGTGTGTGTGTGTGTGTGTGTGTGTGTGTGTGTGTGTGTGTGTGTGTCTGTGTGTGTGCCTGTGTCTGTGTGTCTGTGTGTTCTGTTTAGAACCCATGATCTTCCTCTCTTGTATAGGGTTTAAAGTCTCACCTGAGACCTTCAGTCACAACCTTTACTGAATGATAGTTTGTTCTGAAGTGTAGCATTCAAATAATATGCATTATCATTCTTTGGTCCTACAATTTACAGTGAATTCCCCCCAACACACACACACACACACACTCATGTATGCATGCAAAGACAAACACACCAGGCAAAAACCAGTGCATATGTGCACATAAGCAACCACAGACTTGAACTTGCATGCATGCATACAAAACACACACACACTCAAACACTCTCATACATTTTTGTATCTCATACTCACACACACACACATGCATACACATCTTTTATGCACTTTCAGAAAGATTACACAGATGCAAGTTGAATAAATCACACAATAAAGAAAGCTGACCATCATTAAAATGCAAGTTTGCAAAGCAGTAAACAATCCAAAAAGTAATGGAGAGGAAGCCAAATTCATAATATGAATAAAGGGGAGCATGTAACTTTGTCAAATTGTTGGATAACAGCTTACCAAAAATATTTCAACAAGATCATAGACATGGCATGTAGAATGAAATGAGCTATGCACTACAGTGTTACATGCTGTATTTCTTTGCTGCAGTTTCTTCACTGTGGAGGTGGTGTATTTGAACAGCATGTGCTATTGAAGCTCCCCAACTGGGTCACGTGGCATAGAACTCCCCTTTATATGATATAGCATAATATAATATAATACGTGTGTAAGTAACTGTGTAAAGCACAGGAAATATTTTTTTTCTTTTTTTTGCGAGATTTTATTATGTTTTACTAGCATAGTGTTTAGCATACTTTTTAATCAGCTTAGAATAAGCCTAATCTATTTGTTAGGTTAGTTGTGAGATGTGATTTTGATTATTTGGATATATAATACAATGAATTATGATCAACTGAGTAGCAGTCCATTTGCACTGTATTCTGGATAAGAATAAATTCATGTGAAGCAGAGAGTGAAAAGTATAGGTAAGAAGGTAGTAACCATTGTGGTACCTCAGAGTTCCATGCTGTGGCTGGTCAGAGTGTAAGCGCGTGTGCACACACACACACACACACATACACACACACACACATATACATATATATATATATATATATATATATATGTGTGTAGCTAGATAGATATTGCAGTGTAGTTGCAAACTGGATCCTCTATTTGCTGATGACATCAAGACAGAGGCAGTGGTCATTACCACTATACATAATATACATATTATATATGTGGTCAATACATTATATCAACCTGTAGTGTGATACAGTACGACTTGTGGGTTGGATGGGTAGCTGGGAAACTGGGAAACATTGTTAGAAAGTGTAAAGTTGTATGTTTTTAATTAGCAAATAGCATTTAGTTAAATACAGTGGTCAAACTAGAGACACATTTGTCTGGTAATACTGCATAAAGTCCAGTAAAAAAAAATGAAGACTACAAACTCTTTCCAAACTATATTCTTGTCATTATAAAGCTTCTTATCAGCTCCATGATCTTCAAAGTAAACTTGTTGACTTGATTCTGTAAACTTTTGAATTACTGTAGTTTGACAGCTATTTTGGGAGTTTTTAAACAAAGTAATATTATATTACAATTTAACTAAACAAGAATATCTAGCATTGAGGAACCTTCAAGATAATAAGAATATTACTGTCAGACCAGCTGATAAAAGTGGTCCTATAGTTTTATTTGATGCTATTAGATATGACACAGACATGATTGAAATGTTGTCTAATAATTTATTTTATTCTAAGATTTCTAACAAGAAAGTTGAAATAATGATAAATAATGTTCATAGAATTTTAAGAAATTTGTTACATACCAATTTGATAGACAGTAAACTACTAGAATTCGTGATTATATTGAATCCTTTACTACCCATAATTCAAGGCCTGCCCAAAATACACAAAGATCTGTTGACCCCCCCCCCCCCCATTATACCCTATAGTAGCAGGGATTAACTGGTGTACAGAGCCAACATCTATATACATTGAGAAAAAGCTTAGACCAATTTTAAATAGAAATGAACATGTATTGAGAGATACTCAACACTTTTTAAGTGATTTGATTTTATGTACTGAGACAATGCCTAAAACTGATGAATTGTTGTTCATTACATTAGATATTTCGTCATTATTTACAGTGATTCCTAATGATGATGGATTATTAAAATTAAGATATTTTTTATAGAGATACAGTGAAATTTCAGCTAAAGAAATGGAATTAATGATTAGTCTGGTTGAATGTGTTTTACAGAACAATGTATTCAGTGATAGCATTTACTGGCAAAAGCATGGCGTAGGTATGGGCACATCTTGTATGTATGCATTATTCAAGTGATATTAAAAATTATACTGATATTATAGAGAAACACTGGAAAACTTTAACCACTGATGGAGTGATGAATAGTCTTATAGATGAGACACCTAAATTTATTTTTAAAAATATGACATCTTTAAAACAACGCCTTTGTATTTCGAAAAATAATAATAAAACGTTTACTCAACATTGTACGATACCTTGTGGACATTGTAAATTTTGTCAGTATATTGATAGCAGTGGAGAGTTTAATCATCCAGATCAAAATAAAAAAATATAAATTTGCTGTCTTTGCTACTTGTGATACAGCTCATGTTGTGTACTTAGCTTATTGCCCTATATGTTTAACATTTTATATAGGGAAAACAGATAGAACTCTTAAAGAGAGAATAAAAGAACATTATCATGCCAGTAAAGGCAGTATTGCTAGTGTTCTATCAAAACATATACTAAGTACAGATAGCTCTCATTTCTTTAAATTCATGGTGATAGCACGTATTTTTGAAAATATTAGAAAAGGAGATATTAATAATTCTACTGAACAAAATGAATCTAAATGGATTATAAGATTGAGAGGAGATTATGGACATGGCCTGAATGATAGGGTACCTATTAAACCCAGGCTGAAAGCTAGAAGCCTAAACAGAAAATAAAAATAAAAATCAGGAATTATGTTTTTCATTTTTATGTCTATAAGTTATATTTTTTGTAATGCTACTACAATATGTTGTGAGATATATATATAAGTTTTTTATATGTTAGCAACAAACATATTTTATTAAATAGTTTTAAATGTAGTATACCTTTTAGTAGTAAATCCAGTTGGTCATGTGACTTAGTAATTTGATTATATAAATGGTTATGGTTGTATTTTGTTATACAGCTGATGAAGTAGCATCACTATGAAAGCGCTTATGTTTTTAGTTGTTATTAAAGGAGAAAGTTTTACAGGGATTTTTCTGCTGTCCTTGGATCCTTTTGTGTCTTCTGTAAAGTAATATTATACATAGTGGCAGTTGGCTACCAAATTGAGTTACCATTTGCTTTTTATCTTCACTTAGAAAGTACACATGAGGACACTTTGAATATTATATCTACCATCATTGCACATACCACAGCAGCCATGTTGACATATTACCTCATTTGACAGAAAAGCTGATAGCCAATGGCAGTTCAGTGTTAAAAAAACAACTATCCACTTCTTGTAATTTTTGAATTTATGTATTTAACAGCTGACAGAAAAGATGTCAAACAGCTATTAATTTACTATGAGCCTATGGGCAATCATTTGTTTCAATAACTAACGGTGGCTTGACATCTCTTCTCACAACTATCAGATAAGGAACTTGAGTATTGTTTTTCAGTTTTCAGCCATAGAAATACAGACTCACAAACACTGGCATACAGACAAACATTAATTGAAAACAGACACAAATACAAACAGAAAGCCAGATGTATGCATGTGCACCTAACTACACAAGCACAGACACACACGTGTACACATGCACACACACCAATTATACATGTGTGCATGAATACACACACACACACACACACACACACACACACACACACACACACACACACACACACACACACACACACACACACAAACACACAGAAACATGCACACACATTTGCAAACAGATGAATACTGTCTTTGACCATTATATAGTGATTTCTAAAAATAAAATATGTGAAAAAATCCAATGTAATGGACAAGGAAAGGGGCTACTTTTTCTGAGAAAAAAAATCACAAAAATTCAAAAACTTTAAAATGATAATATTATGCAATAAAAACAGACAAAAAATAGATGCCATTTGCTAAGCACAATGATGGCCCCAGAGTGGGCATTATAAAGAAATAAGAGACCGTCTTGGGGAGTCTGTGGTGTCAGATTTCAAAACAATCCCACATGGTTTGTTATTTCTCCATAGTAACTAACCTGCTCGGCATTATTGCTTACATGAAGACCTAGGAGGCGGGACATATTTATAGGGGCACCCTTAAGGTAGAGACAAGAAGAACTCTAGTTTGGCTGTTGCAACCACTTCCTGGGCTGAAATATGCTGAACAGTGTGAAAGAGCACTAGCATAGACTAACAAACTATCTTTTGTGGCAGTATGTGCATGAGATACTGTTGTCATCTTTTCAGTATACAGTTTGCTGGTGAGGAATGAGTCTTCATTTGGTGTGTGTGTTAAATTCTGCAGGCTACACTAGGAAAGAAATATCAAACTTGTTAAAAGTAGGGAATCAAGGGCTGACAAGATCTTAAAATGAATGAGAGATACTAAGTCTGAAAGGCTTAGGGTACTGGGAATGAACAGACTGTACAACAGAAGGAAAGTGATAATATTTTATAGATTACTGAGTGCAGGTAGATAATTAAAAAAAAAATCAAACAGGAAGGACAAACCAAAACTGTGTGCACTGATGGCATCTAAAGGGGGAAGTGTTCAAGACGAACATCAAGGGATGTTGCACCACAATTAGGATGCAGGTTCTAGAAGCCACTGTTGGACTGGTGATGGACTCTAGCTCTGCAGAGCAGCTCAAAGTTGCCTGGAATAGAAAGAAAAGGTATGGTAGGCAGGTGAGCAGGATTAATGCAACACTCTGCTGATCTGCACCAAAGATCTTTCTCCATAATCTTCATATATTAATACAACCCCTACACTCATTCTCAGGTATTCATTAAGATCTCCAGAGTGAGATGTAGGACCTGAGATAAAAAAGGCCCTGATGCCACTATGCAGTATTGTGATTCATAGACACAGTACCTGCAATGAAGTAAGATGTTATTGTCAGCTAATTTGCATGTCTAGGAGATGCAGTTAATCACTGCAAAGTGCAGATCAGCACTTCCTGTGTGCTAGTTAACTGTGCAGATCAGCACTTCTTGTGTACTAGTTAACTGTACAGATCAGCACTTCCTGTGTGCTAGTTAACTGTGCAGATCAGCACTTCTTGTGTACTAGTTAACTGTGCAGATCAGCACTTCTTGTGTAGTAGTTAACTGTGCAGATCAGCACTTCTTGTGTACTAGTTAACTGTGTGGCTCAGCACTTTCCATGGTAGTTAACGGTGACAGCCACGTTGTGTAAGCACAAGCACCCCTTTCTCCTCAAGTCATTGTCAAAACACAAATGTACATGGTGAAACACACACACACACACACACACACACACACACACACACACACACACACACACACACACACACACACACACACACACACTGTCCCTATTGTCAGGATTCAGGAGGAGATGTGAGTTGTTAAGTCAAGCTTCTATGGAGGAGAAGAATGCCTGGGCGAGTGCTTGGAGCAAGGGTTGTAACAGCACATTTTAGACTAGAGTTGTCAACGTTTTGTAGTATGCTGGCCTCTTTGGCTGCTGCTTTACAGCTTTAATAAATAAATTAAACAGTAGGGGTCCTAGGATGGAGCACAGTGGGACTCTGATTGGTCTAGGAAAGAAAGAAAGAAAGAAAGAAAGAAAGAAAGAAAGAAAGAAAGAAAGAAAGAAAGAAAGAAAGAAAGAAAGAAAGAAAGAAAGAAAGAAAGAAAGAAAGAAGAGAAATCATCTTGGTATTTCACTGCTTGAGACCTATTAGTGAAGTAACTACGAAACCAGTTAACTGAGCCAGGTGATAGCCCATAGGAAGAGAGTTTAGTCAGGAGAATTTGATAACTGACTGTATCAAATGCCTTGGATATATCTAAAAACAGGGTTGAGGTTAGAAGAGCTGAATTTCTATTCTGATTTATTATAGCTGTGAACGCTAGAAGGGCAGTGGTTGTATTATAACTGGGTCTGAAAACATGCTGAAAGGGAGAGAGGATGTTATACAAAGTAATATATATATATATATATATATATATATATATATATATATATATATATATATATTTACACACACACACACACACACACACACACACACACACACACACACACTCACATATATATATATATATATATATATATATATAGTAAATTAAGAGTGAATACATCTTTCCAATATATTGATTAAGGGTAAGAGAATGGCGATTGGGCTATAGTTTGTGAGCTAGGCTGATGAGCCGCCTTTATGGGTGGTATTATATAAGAATTTTTCCATATGGTGGGGACATATTTTTCTTGGATAGTGATTTATTAGAAATGAGACAGGATATGTAAGAATATCTGCAGTGAGTCTGAGGTATTCAGATGGAAGTTGGTCCGGAACAGTGGTTGCTGTCTTAAGGGAGCGTAGATACTTTTTAATTGGAGATGTTGACTTTAGATGGAGTGTGAAGGTCAGTTGCAGCTTTAGTGATGGAGATGGGAAGGGATGGATTTGCAGTAGTTTTGTTTTGCAGGAGGGAGGTTACTTCATTTATAAAATGACATTACCTACATGTAACGCATTAAACGGTGAACCAATGCTTTAGGTGTTATTGGTTGGAGATGGGGTGGGTTGGGTTGATTTTCCAGGACTGAACAATGTATTTATGGATTTCCAGATGTTTTTTGGATTGTTTGATGATGAATTTTGGTTGTTGTTATAATAAGCTTTTTTTGTTCTGTTTTGTGCATTGTTTACTATGGTTCCTTAACTGCCTGTATTGTTTCAGGGATGTTTGAGACTTGATTTTTAGCCATGACTTCCAGGCATGAGTTGCTTTTTGTTTTTTTTTTTAGTTAACCAAGGGGCTGGTTTGTTTTTAATTCTTTTGGTTCATAATGGTGCTTGCTCTGACAAGATATTTAGAAATATTATATTAAATATATCTACTGCTTCATCAAGGAGAAGTGTTTTAAGTGGTGCTCAGCTGATCTGCAGCAGGCCACAAGTAAAAGTTTCTTTACTGAAGTTACTGAGGTTTCTGACTAAGGCCATTTATTAGAGAGAACGATCAGTTTATGCCTGGTGCTCATCAATTAGCAAAAAGGCACAAAACAGAACAGGTTTTCTTACATTTACTGAATGCTGACAACATGAAGCTAGCAATATGAAGTAACTGGCTTACACAGTATAATCTAACAATCAAACGACAGGATAGTGGACAATTTGATAAGTGGCCATTAGGGTGCAAGAACTACTCCATTGAGGGAAGTGTTACAGCCACTTTTCAGCACAGGACAGTCATATATCTGAGTAGCTAAAGTTAATATGCAGTAAGGCTGTTCATGCTAAATTTGCTTACACTGCACAGTGACAGTATTCACAGAGAAAACTTTCACAGAGGTGTGCCTTGTGGCAGAGCTCCTACTACGTAAGCCAATGGGTCTGACATAATGTCCACAGGCTCTGAAAGAAAAGGAAAAAGAGAAAAAACTCTATTAAACTGAAATATTATATGAATGCAATAAAGTTATTGCATAGATATTACAGAAAGGACTGAGAGATTGATAGCTCTTTCTCAATTCTGTGGGTGGTTGTGGTGCATGGCCGTTTTTAGTTGGTGGAGTAATTTGTCAGGTTAATTCCAATAACAAATGAAACTCCTGCATGCTAACTAGTCATGCAGCCCCATGTAGTCATCTCCAACTTTGTAAAGGGAATAATGGCTTTCAGCCACACAAGATTGAGCAATAACAGGTCTGTGATACCCTAAGATGCGTGTTGCACTAAATGGATCAGCATGTGTCCACCCTTGTCCCACAGGTCAGGGTAATCCACTGAAGTCCATCCATGATAGTGCTTTGCCCTATATCCTGTACCACTTAGATGGGTGGGGGTATGTGGGGGTGGGGGATCATGTGATATGTATGTGATACGTATGTTAATCTGTAGGAGTTGTATATCTACTACATACCATTAAGCTGGGAATATTGTTGATGTTTCTGTGGGCTGTGTTTGCTGGTAGGTGCAGGTAGCACAGTGCAAAGTAGTGTATATACTGTTTACTTTTATCTAGCTGTCATCCAGCTTGCCTGTGACTGGTTACAGGTAGTGTCCTTAAACAATCAACTCCCAACCCACATGTACTGCAGATGTTGTGAAAACATCTGTGGTATTACTGATGTTGTTGGGAGTTAGGAGCTTACAGCTGTAGGAATCATATGTGTATTAGTCTATGGATCTCATAGTTTCCTCTCTGTGCACCTGATTGTGTTTAGTAGGGAATTAGTCTAGGAGGTGTTCTCCATGGCTTTTGTAACACTTAAGATAATCAGCTTTGTCGCAGAGTGACATTATATGACCTATGCACATATGGATGACACAAATACAGCCATTGTGGGACCACTGTCACTGGAAAATATCATAAATGACAGGCAGAAAGAAGAGTTATTGAAAATAATGTCTGACTTATTGTGCCACATAAAAGTGTTCAGAGAAGACCAGTTTGTGATTGCACAGATGTCAAATGCAATCAGAAGAGCTTGAGCTGTAATGGAATGTGCTTTGGGGGGTTATTGGAAGTAACTTTCAGTATTTATTATGGTAGCAGTCAATCTTCTTCTTCTTTCGGCTTTTCCTGGTTAGGGGTTGCCACAGCAAATCACCTGTCTGCTCATGATTGACAGTAGAGTTTTACGGTGTCGAGTTGACAGCCCGGTGCCCAATCTTCCACAGAAGGCACACACATGCACGCACTCACTCATGCCTAGGGCCAATTTAGAGTGTCCAATCCACCTACAGCATGTCTTTGGGATGTGGGAGGAAACCGGAGCACCCAGAGGAAACGTACGTGACCACAAGGAGGACATGCAGACTCGGCACAGAAGGTACCCCAGCCAAGGATCGAACTGGAGAACCTCTTGCTGTGAGGCAACAATGCTAACCGCTGCACCACTGTGGTGCATTTAACTAACCTCCTTGAAAGCTTATGCTTACATGCATTTTTGCTCAGCCTTGATTTAGAAAAGTAAACAAACTACTGATCATCATTGTGGATTTTTTTTTTTTTTATATATCATATCTAAAGAGCCTGCGAGCATTCAGACAATGAATGATGTTCACATATTCATCACTTTGGACATATTTTTTAACAACTTTATTCAAATATCTCTTAAGACATAGGCAATCATACATTAATATAAAAGGAAACAAACCATATTAACATCTTTCCAGTTACATACATTATGCATCACATATGTTCATTTTTGTAGGCTATCATCAGTACAACTATACATAAATTGCTCATTTCTTGCCTTACCTTAAACCTCTCTCTACCTCCTGAACATTATTCTGCATGTATTGTTCCCATAATTTCCATTTAATTTGCTCCTTCCCTTTGCTAAAGATCCCACTTTCGGTTTTTTATTACTGTTACAATATTCAATACTTCAAGTACACTTGGTTTAGACTTTGACTTCATTTTCTAGTAATTGCTTTTTGGCAGCCACCAAAATTAAAGTTAACAAGGCCTCACTATGTCTAGGCAATCCAGATCCTGTATGCCAGCTCAAAAGAATCATTTCCTTAGTTATACCCAATTGCACATCCAGTATTTCTGACAGGGTAGTATGTAGGGAATTTTTAAAATTTGCCAGCTCATTACACCCCCAAAATATATATTTCTAGTTACTTCTTTCTTCCCCATCACATATCCAACATTTGCCATCTACCAGAAAAAATACCTATGCAAACCCTTCCAAGCAAAAATTCTAAACCTTCTAAACTTTTTTGCATACTTGGGAGCCATATCTATGTCCTTCCATTGCTCCCTTGTAAACTGCTTATCCTGTCTCTCTTCCCTATCTTTTCTAAATTCCTGTGATTGATTTTTATAGTTATTGTGCATTATCTTATATACCATACTAATGATCTCTTTTTAACAGCAGATTCTGTTCTAGATGCAACTAAAAATTCTACGAGAGCAGTTCTTTCACTTAGGATTCCCTTATCCCTTTCTCTTTGCCTATACTCTATTATCAGTCCCTGATAGGGAAGGCAATCTCTAGCTTGCAGTACAAATGTCTTCTTAGCCTCATCTCATTCTGTTACCTTTCCCTCTCTATTTATTTGGTCCCAGTATCTTGGTTCCTTTGCTAGTTTTCTCCAATAAATTCCAGCCCCCTCTTGACTATTAATTTGTACCCCTACTTGCAGTCATCCCTATCAGCAAAATCTCCTGTTTCCATTCTTGTGTTGGCTTAGTTCTTATAATACTTCCTGCTACTTTATGAAAATAACGTTCAGTATGGCTGTTGTTATTATTCTCCTTAAGGATCTGCATCCAAAATCCCAGTCTGTCCTTATTTCTTAAATTTTTTCCTGCTTCATCATTATCCCTTTCCACTTTGAATTTTGACTGTCTGCTAGTATTATGCGAGAGTTAATTGTGTTGCTGTAAAATATCCTTTCAAATCAGGTAATCTTAAACTACCTTGTTCTATTGGAAGGATCAGCTTATCCCACACAACTCTTGTACTTTTCCCCTCCCAGATAAATTCCTTCAACTCTTTATTAATTATTCTCCACAACTTCTCCTCTGATTGATAAAAACATGTACATGAAACTAAAGAGGCTAAAAAACATTTTCACTACTTGCATCTTACTATCCATATCCATAAGCAAGAGTCTGAAGTTTCTCAGTTTTTGTACTATCTTTTGTATAGTCTCTTCTCACTTATCCTTAACTGCCATAACAGAAGCCACTTTAATTCATATTTCTTAATATTTCATTCTATTGTGCCCCATAAATATGGGTACTGATGAACCAATTCATATGTGGGTACCTCATTTACAGCTTTAGTCTTTTTTTATTCATTAATTTTATGTCCTGAAAAGACTTGAATCTGTCTCAAAATGTTCCACAACACTGAGATATCCTTTTCTAGATTTATCAGGTACAAAATAATATCATCTGCAAATAAAGCCAACTTTTCTTCATTACCATATCAACTATATTTTTGAATTTATAAGTTCCTTATTTTCTTAACCAATGGCTCTAAATATAAGGCAAATGACAAAGAAAAAAGAACAACCCCCCGCCTGGTTCCTCTGTTTAGACACAACATGTCAGAGAGGAACCGTCCCACTTTAATTCTTCCCTCCAATCCTTCATATATCTTCCAAATTAACCTTATTATTATATCAGGGAATGCAAATGCTTCTGTTGCTTTGCTCATAAAATCACAGCTTACTCTGTTCAATGCTTTCTCTGCATCAAGACCCACCAACAACAGTTGCGTTTTCTTACATTCTGCTTCTCTCTGGATCAGCATTGTTCTAGAAATATTGCCAAACATTTGCCTTCCCTACACAAATCCAAACTGATCCATATCTATCACTTTTTGCAACACTTGTCATTCTTTAGGCTAGTATAGACATAAGCACTTTATAATCATGATTTAAAATTGAAATGGGTCTACATGAAGCTGGGTTTGATGGGTCTTTACTATCTTTAGATATTATAGCCACCACAGACTTCTTCCAAGATGTTGATGCTTCCCTTTTTTAAAATACTGTAAAACAACACCTTCCAGATCTTTATTACTTTCTTCCCTCCTAACTTCTAAACTTGCACCAGAATACCATCTGTTCCTGGAGACTTTCCTGCAGATCTCCTCCTCCTGTTAATGTTGAACCTCATCTACCTCTAACCTTGGTGTAATTAAATCTTCCATAAACAATTCCATTTGTGCTCTTTCTTGATTTCCACATTTCTCTGCTTTATACACATTTTCATAAAATCTCTGAATTATATCTAATACCTCTACAGGATTTCTGGCTACTTTTCTTGTTATATGATCCCTATATTTGGTGACAACCCTTACCACTTTCTTTTGCCTAAGTCATTCTGCTAAAAGTTTTTGTGCTTTGGAGTTATTATCAAAATAGTTGCTTAACACCAAGCTTTCTAAACTCCTGCATATTATCCAGATGCTCTCCTGTTTTTTCTTTAGCACTTTACAGTTGTGTGTCTTCTTGTTCTGTCAGATTCCCCTTATTCTGCAGAACTTTAACCTTTGTCATCCCCTCTAAATAATTTGTATTTCTTCTTAACCATATCTCTTTCTCTTTTGTTAGTACCCTATTTTAAAATTAAATTTTTATTTTATCCCACTGACTGGCAATAACATTTGAAGAAATTTCCATCTTCCCTAATAACTCTTGAATAATTTCCACTACCCATTCCTTAAACTCCTCTCGTTTTAACAGGTAGGTAAGACAGCATCAGTGTGTTATTTTACTTCATTACCTTGCATTTCATCTTATTTTTTATTGGTGCTTGATCTAAAACAGTGATTGGATGTGTGTCAAAGTTTTTAATTAAATACATGTTCCCGTGAAATATAATTTCTATCTAGTCTAGCCCAGTTATTATACCTTGGTGAATAAAATGTATAATCTGATATTGTTAATCCTCGTTCATTCCTTATGCATGGGTATTGGTTCTGACCTCGGAACCAAGCCGGCCATTTTCCAAGCTCGCATTAGCTTCAAACTCTCGAGCTAAACTCTTACCCACAATCCCCCTCTCCCTGTTATCTCAGATTTCGTTTGCCGTGTTGCCATTCGGTCATGTCAAGCTACTTCTCTTGAGCTAAGTACAGTCAATTGTTGTTTAATAGTTTTACAGATTACTTTTCTGTCAGAAAAGTTCATATTTTATAGTCTCTTACCCTATTGCATCTAGCATACATAATTTCTTCAGGTTTTTCTGCTTCTTTCTTTACCACTTTTACCGTGAGGTATTCTCTCTTTACCATCGTTGGTAATTCTTTTCCTTTTTCTCTCATACCTTCGGGTACTCATTTATACCATTGCTGGTACCTTTTCTTTTAATTAATTTGCTGTCATGCCAGATAAGAAAGGTAGTCTGGGGTTTAAGCGGTGTTCTGATTGTGGACACAAACTGCCTACTTCTGATGCACACTCTTTGTGTGTTTATTGTTTGGGAGCTTCCCATTTGTCTGTTGATCCACCCTGTACTATTTGTGAGAACTTTACTAATAGTACCTTGTTGGAAAGGAAAAACAAGCTGTTACTGAAGGGACTTCTAAAATCTCCCTTTTCAGAGGCTATTTCTTGGTTGGAGGCCTCAACCCCTCCTAGAGCCCATAAGAAAACTTTGGCTGTTCCTACTATGGCTAAATCTTAGCCTTCGTCCCCAGCTGGGGACTCCTGCCAACCAAAACCTAAAAAGGCTAAAGTTTCGGCTCCGGAGCTCACTCAGTCAGCCCCAGTGCTTTTGGTGCCTAGATCTTCGTCACCGAGGCCTTCGGCTCCATTAGTGATTTTGGCTCCGTCTTCTCCTGCAACCTTCAATATATCGGCACCGAGGGGCTCCTCGGTTCAGACCATTACCACTGTATCGACACCGACCGTTCAGTCGGCGCAGACCTTGACCGCGTCGGCTCCGAGATCTTCCTCAGAACCAATGCCTTTATTGTTGAATCCAGTTTTGTCGGTTCCATCTTCGGCACCGACAACCACTTTGGCACTGATCCCTGTGTCAGTGCAGACCATGACCTTGGCACCGATGACTTCTTCAGTTCAGACAGCAGTAGTCCAGTCTCTCTCAGCACTGTTGTCCTCGGTGCGGTCAGATGAGATGGGCACTGAGTCTGCCTCTTCTGTGGACAGGGCTGTTTCTCCCTCAGTCTCCGTGAGGTCCACTAGAAGTCTTTCCAAACATGATGTGTTGCGTCTTGTGGACCAGGTAATCTTGGCCAGAGGTATCCCACCCTTCAGGAACTATCCTTCCTTGGGAGCTATTCCCTGGAGGCCAGATAAGATCTTGTCCCCTCCTGCTTCAGATCCCCATTGGTCCAAAGGTCTTCCTGTGGATGCTTTGGTGGTGGCAGCCACAACAAAAAAGGATCTGGCAGAAGAAGAAAGCCAGACTGTCCATCCACCTAACAAAGAGTCCCGGGCCCTGGACAGGATAGGGAAGTGCAGCTTTGCTTCAGCAACCTTTGCTATCAGGTCCCTGAATTATATGCCACATTTTACCAGGTTTCAAAGGGATCTGGTTTCTGAGCTCTCTGAAACCTTGGCTGGTGCTGTGTCTGATGAGGTCTGTGACAAAGTGGCCTCTCATGCATCAGAAGGATCAGCTAGAGCAGCGGGTTCAGCTGCGATCTTGAGACGACATGCCTGGATGCACTTGTGCAACTTCGCAGAATGCTTTAAGTCTTCCTTTGTTAATGTCCCCATTGATGCCTCATCGTTGTTTGGACCCAAAGTTAAAATCACACTGGCCAGATGTGAACAGGACGGTAAGACCCTTTCTGCCATAGGTGTCCATTATTCTTCCTCTCAATGTGCTTTCTCCAAAAACCAAAAGAGTGGGAAGATATGGTTCAAGAAATCTCAGGGTCCTTTCCGTGACACACAGGCCGAGCTCTCTCCCAGAGGCAGAGGGGGGAAACTCACAGGGAAGATGCTCCTTTCGGGGAAGAGTTGGTCTGCATAACCAGGGTTCTAGGGATTCTTTCCCTGGTCAATCCTACCAGTGCTCCTGAAGAGCAGCCCAACTCCTTTCCTCTGGAGGTGGTTGGGGGACATTTCTCCTTGTACCCTTCTGCCTGGCTAACCATCACCACTTATTCTTGGGTACAAAGGATTATAACCAGAGGTTATCATATCCCCTTCGATCTTTGTCCCGTCCCTTCAAAAAATCTTCCCTGACGTTCCACCCAGTCAAAGGGAAGAAGCAGCACTAGTGATAGAAAAGCTGCTAAGAAAGAGAGTCATCCAAATAGTCCCTCCAGACCAGATAGGGTCTGGATTCTACTCAAGACTATTTTTGGTGCCAAAGAAAACCAGAGACTAGAGGCCTATTTTGGATCTCAGTGTATTGAGCAAGTTTTTTAGAGTACAAAAATTCCGGACGGTCACAATACAGTCTATCCTCTCACTTTTGGAAAAAGACGATTGGATGTGCTCTATAGATCTTCAAGATGCATACTACCACATAAAGGTGGACAGGCCATCAAGAAGATTTCTGCACTTCCATGTGGGAGCCAGTCGCTACTAGTTCAGAGTACTGCTCTTCGGACTCTCTACAGCCCCCAGAGCGTTCACAAAGTGCATGGCAGTTGTCACAGCTCACTTGTGACTTCAAGGATTCCAGGTGTTTCCATACCTAGACGACTGGCTCATTTCTGCCCCCACCAAACATCTGCTGGAAAATCCCCTGGCATACTCTCTCATCGCTGCGCTAACTCTAGGCATAACCATAAACTGGCAAAAATACAATCTCACCCCGTCTCAGTCGACAGAATTCATAGGGGTTATCTTGGACACAAAAAACTGCAGAACTGCTATTCCAGACCACAGAATTCTAAGGATAAAACAACAACTAATTCCAATCCTCTCAAAGGAAAACTCCACGGCTCACATGGTTCTACAGCTGTTGCGTTCCATTTCAGCCTCCATCACCATTGTTCTCCTGGCCAGGTTTCACATGAGGCTTCTACAATGGCTACTGCTCACCCAATGGTATCCTTTTCAGCATCCTCTTTCAGCCATGATTCGAGTAACCCACAGATGCAAACAGGATTTAAATTGGTGGATGACACACAATCTCTCACAATGGGCTCGCCCCTTCTCCCCCCAGCAACTCAAGGCCACAGTGACCACGGACACCTCCCTGATGGGGTGGGGGGGCTATGCTAGGGACACACAGTCCAAGGCACTTGGTCCGAACTGGAGGCCCATCTGCATATAAATGTTCTAGAGCTGAGGGCGGTGCTTCTGGCATTGCAAGCATTCCATCCCCTGCTGCCATCTGGGACAATTGCGATTCAGTCAGACAACATGGTGGTGGTCTGGTACATCAACAAGCAAGGTGGAACCAAATCTTACCCCCTTTGTCTAGAAGCCATGAGGATATGGCAATGGGCGATGGCTACCAACCATTTTCTTCTAGCAAAGCACATTCCCGGGAGTTCCAACGTGATAGCAGACAGACTCAGCAGGTGCATTTTTCAACCTCATGAGTGGTCCCTGAATCCCTTGATAGTGGCGGAGATCTTCCTCCGCTGGGGCTGTCCTTGCTGCGACCTCTTTGAATCCCTGACCAATTACAAATGCAGCAACTACTTTGCCCTGATTCCCCCTCTGGGACAGTCACCCAGGGATGCACTAGTCCACGATTGGCCATCAGGTCTTCTTTACGCATTTCCACCCTTTCCCCTAATTCCCCAGTTTCTGAAGAAAGCCCGTCGGTTGAAGAGCAAGGTGATCCTCATAGCACCATATTGGCCTTGACAGATTTGGTTCCCCTTCCTTTGGCCTCACCTACTAGATCGACCATGGATTCTCCATCCAACCCCGGAGTTGATCTCACATCCACAGAACCTGATTCATCCCAACTTGAACAGCCTGAAGCTCATGGCTTGGCTACTCCAATTCCCTTGATTGCCAGGCAGAATGATCTTTCTTTACCAGTACGTGATATTCTCATTGCTTCTCATAAGTCTTCCACTAGAATTACTTATCTGAGCAAGTGGAAAATATTTACCTGTTGGCTAAAAGATAAACAAGTAGACCCCTTTTCAGCACCAGTGTCGATATTACTAGACTATCTGGCTGACCTTTTTCAATCGGGTCTATCGGCCTCTACCATTAGAGTTTATTTGGCTGCAATTTCTAATTTTCACGAGGGTGTCCAAGATTCCTCTCTTATGTCCCATAAATTGTGCAAGAACTTCATAAAAGGTGTGAATCATCTGAAGCCACCTTTTAGAGAACCTATTCAACCATGGGACTTATCATTAGTTCTACAAGTTCTGACAATGTCATCTTTCGAACCAGCCTCTTCTTGCGACCTCAAGTATTTGTCATGGAAAGCCTTGTTTTTGGTCGCCATTACTTCTGCCAGACGTATTTCTGAGCTTCAATCTTTATGTATCAAGAGTACATACTTGATTTTTCATAGAGATAGAGTGTCTCTGAGAACTAATCCGTCATTTCTGTCTAAAGTGATCTCTGAAATGTCCATTAATCAAGCCATTGAATTGCCAGTTTTCTTTCCCAATCATTCAAACAGAGGAGAGTATTGCCTACATACCCTAGATATCTACAGGCAAATCAATTTTTACTTAAACAGGACTAAACCCTTTCGTAAATCTGACCAGTTATTTTTGGCCTTTTCTGGAACTAGATTAGGATCTGCTGTTGCTAAGGTCATATTAGCTAGATGGTTGAAGGACGGTGTGACCTTCATTTATACACAGTTTAATATCTCGATGCCTACTACCATGAAAGCTCATTCGACAAGGTTGGTGGCAACTTCTGCTGCCTTCCATGCCAGAGCTTCTTTGCATGACATCTGTGCAGCTGCAATTTGGACTACGCCTCATACTTTCATCAATCATTACAAATTGGATTTGGCCTCCAGGGGAAGAGCATCTTTCGTTCTATGATGCTCAGGAATGTCCTTCCATGAGAGCCTCCCAGGAATAGAGGTAGCTGGGGACTCTGTCCCATGCGTAAGGAATGAACGAGGATTAACAATATCAGATAAAGAAGTTATGTCTTACCATAATGTTCCATCTGTATTGTTGATCCTCGTTCAGTCATTACGACTCTCCCTCCTTCTCCCTCCTGTGGTTTCTAGTGGATCTCACCATCCAGTTCTCTTAGGTTATTTGACCAGAGGTAGCCTCTACCTTCTTTGACTTGCAAACTTAATCTGAGGTAACAGGGAGAGGGGGATTGTGGGTAAGAGTTTAGCTCAAGAGTTTGAAGCTGACGCGAGCTTGGAAAATGGCCGGCTCGGTTCAGAGGTCGGAACCAATACCCATGCTTAATGACTGAATGAGGATCAACAATACAGATGGAAAGTTATGGTAAGACATAACTTCTTTTTCTCTCCAAGTTCCTACTACTAAAGTTGTATCTTCCATACAAATATTTGCATACATTTCTTCAGAAAACTGCCCTCTTTTGTTATATTTCCCCCTTCTAGTTCCCCTGGATACATCCTCAGTGTTGCAAATCAACTTCCAGTCCCTACCTAAAAATAATATTCCCTGCTGAAAGCTGATGATTTCACCCAACATTTTCTTAACTTCCATAATAGCAGTTTTTGGTGGAATATAAATATAGGCCAGCATATTCCTTCTTCCTTGCCAATATCCCCTTACTACCACAAATCTACCATTATTTTCTGTCTTCCCCCTCTTCTATCACTATTGGAGCTCTATTAGCAATTAGTATAATTACTCCTCCATTTCATTTGTCCTCCATATTCTGCTGAATATCCATCCTGAAATCCTTTATCAAATTCACATGCTCATTTCTTTCCAAATGTGTTTTTGTAGCATTGCCATTTGCACTCTGCATTTTTTAATATAATTCAATAGTCTTTCCTGTAAGGCCATTTACATTCCAAGATAATATGGATAGTGTAGCCATTATGATAAGAAGTTAATTTGCCATCCTGTTGTATATGACAGTTTATTAAACATGTATTTCCAATGTTTGTGTTACATGCACACACTAATCTTTGGCAGGATGATCTTTTATACAGCTGTTTCTTGTCATTTTTACTTTAACCTATGACACATTTTTCAAGGCTTTTTGTTTTAATGATAACCCTTGAACAAAAAATTAAATGCATTTTGAGAACTTCCCCATCATGTATTAACTTATAGACCAAACCGACAAAACTATGTACATCTTAAAAATTAAATTTAACCCTCAAAATTTAAACAATTTCCTGAAAATGACAGCAGCACCCACAGGCATTACCTAACCTAAAATCAAGGTTAATCATGCTAAAGCACATGTTACAGCCTGTGCTCTCAGTTACACTTATTGGTGTCTGATTTTCTTTATCTCTTTTCTTCTCCTTTATGTAGAAAACAGCTTGTATGCACAAAACAGTAACTTTTAGCCCTAAGAAAAAGTGCACTGGCTATCTTTAAATATAACTAAATGATATGTTGTTCTATTAAATACATTAAAGTATTATGACTGCTAGGGAAGCTGTTATCTCTTATTCACTTGAAATAATTTCAAACTTTATTTTTCATTGAACTGCTTGCTTTTGTACCTTTAAATTTTGCATTTTCCTCAGCAAAAATGCTTAGAACTCTCAAGACTAATTGTGGGCACCTGCAGACAGCTCATTTCCATGGAAATGTAATCAGCAATAAGAGAGATGGAAAGTAAAAACAACCAACTTTTCAGCTGTAGACTTCTTGACTTCTACTGAACATTTACTAATGGAGAAAAAAACAAGTTAATATTATTGCATATGCAAGAAACGTATCACTTTTCATGGCTTTCATCACTTTGTCTTATTTTTCAAACCTACTTGCTTACAAAAACACTTGTTTACATTAAGCTAAGGGCATTAATCCAGAAATTCACCTTTGCAAAAATAAGAGAAAACATCTCAACTCTACATATAATCAGTGCACTTTTACATCCAACCCTCACCCCAGCAGCCCAAGATCACAGCATATTAACTTAAATTTGCCTTTGACAAGCCTTTTTTTCTCTTATTACATTGTAAAGTTCATATTTCTTGCAACAAAAAAGTACTTGTTTACTTTAGTATCATTATCGATGCAACAGTCATTGAAAAGACTCCCCCATACCCACATTTAAAATACCCCTGACTAAATACTGCACAAAACTAATTTACTATATAACATACACTTTATATCATGAATTGTTTTTATGCAGATACTGTTAATAGAAAATTGTTTTACTTACGATAATTTTTTTCATTTTAGTGTTCTTCTAAACATTTATGACATGAAGTGGGATATATACTTTACAGTCCACCCACAAGTTTTAACAAAGTCAACATCAGTCCAGTCTTTCTTTGACATTTTTTCTTATAAAAAACATATTTCACAAATGTGAATTGAACCTTTATAATCTCATATTTATTCAATGATTTCAGTGTTGCTGGTCCTCTTGTTCATCTGCATCTCCCAGCAATATACTCTGGTTCAAGTCCAAGGTACTCCTGATTCTTCTAGTCAACTTCTCTGCTTTGTCTGCTCTCAAGCATTTTCCCTTGGAATACTGTGAAAAGGTTTCACTAACAAAGTCACGCTGAGCTTTATTGTCAGAAGAATGAGAAGCAAAGTCTTCTTCTGTTTGATGCCTCACTTTTCATTGGATAAACTTTTGTATTTCCTCCTTAGTCTGTTCTGCATCAAAAATGTCTTTGATCCTCCAGGAAAAATATTATGAAGACAGCTGGATACAGCAACTTGAATCTCACACCTGCCTCTCAACATTCCTAGATTACTGGGATACATTTGCTTCTATTTTTGCCTGGTGTACTGTGAATAATATTTTCACTAACATTCTGCTGTCTTCATTTTTTAATACTTTTCCCTTCTTCCACAGTTTTATCAGGATCAACTGCTTCTGCTGTTACGATCGCATTTTACTAATACAGGTCTCGGCTGCTTTCCCATGGCCATGTTTGGAGCCTACACTCTATGTGCCCTTTCAATTACCAAATACTGCTGCAGAATACTAGTCCAGTTGAATATTTGTGCTTTTATGAAATTAATACAGTCTGTTCCTTCCAGTTTCTCTGGTGCAGCAGAAAATCTTAAGTTTTCCCTGAACACTTTGTCTCCTAATGCTACCATTTTTTTCAGACAACCGTTCTTGAGAAGTCTCATACTTAACCAGCCTTTTTTTCATTTCAACTTCTGATTTTTTTTTCAGTTTTATCAGTTGATCTGAATAGCTAGTTAAAGCTTCTGTTTGTTTCCAGACATTTATCTGAGTTGATATACTCCTTCAATGCTTCATTTATTTTAATCACTGCTGAGTACATTTGATTTTTTTCTCTAATTTACTGGAAGTCATTTCTTGTACCAAAACTTGAACTCCTTTTTGATGAGCAGCTGCAGGATTCTTTCCATTCAGTGTTTTCCTTTCACCCTTTCTAGTTGATTTTCTTTAAGGATCTCTAAATTTATTTTTGCTGCATCCAGACAGTGTACTTACTAGCCATTAACTGAATTTTACTCAAGCTGCCGGAATTACTAGCTCTTATTTCTCAGTTCTTTTCTCACACTAATATAACTGAAATTAAGCTGTTGATCAGTGTGCAGCCATCTTTGAAGTCTCCACTTTGGGCATAATCTAGTTCAAATTGTCACCTTTTCCTGGTGAAGACTAAATAAGGCAGCCTGACCAAGAGAGTGTGTAACTCACTGATTCTCTAGTATGAGGTAATGGTTACTAGAAAGAGAGTTTTCCAAGACAGAAACTTCATATCTGCAGATACTGCAGGTTCAAAGGATGGAATAGTAGGCTTGTCAAGCATAAAGAAAATGTCTCATGGAGGGAAAGATCTGTAACTGAGGGTCTGATTTCAGAGACAGTGGAGTTCTTAAAAGTTTTTTCTAACATCGTGGTTTAGAAGCAATGATTTTCTGGTGCACAGTCTTACTTATAATCCAACTCTCACAGCCATATATTATTACTGGGAAAACCTTAACAATATATAGCCCTTTGCTGACAATATCATGTCTTTGCTCTTTAAAATCTTATCCAAATTTTCTGTAACTTTGCTTTGAAGAATCAAGCATCTTGATATTCTATGACTACAGTTACCATTTGCTGAATGCATATACTTAATGATGTGATAACTGCATTTTATGGTGTTACCCTTGGACAATTGCTAACTGTAAAAACTCCACTGCCAATCATGAGCAGACAGGTGATCCACTGTGGCGACCCCTAACCAGGAAAAAGCCGAAAGAAGAAGAAGAAGACCTTGGACAATTGCTAAGGTGCTGTTGGTACAATTATCTTTTCCACTTATCATTTAGGCAGTTCCTGAGCCCTTAACTTACAAAAGTGGGTATTGGAAAATGAATGACAGACTATGACAGGAATGCACAGCCACAAAGTGATGTGTGCAGAGGGTGTAGCAAGCCTGTGTGGCAGTAGAGCAGCTTAGATGAAACACTGCCTCTGACACAAAAGTCCAGAAACTTCCTTGACTTTTTGGCTATTTTAATATGGAGGTAAGTGTCTTTGGAGGTTAAAAGGGCATCTGTTGTTCTTCTGACAAACAAGGAAGGATACCAGAAACAAAACTTCGGTTCCACCAATAAGCGTATGTTTGACTCAATAGTCCACGAGAAAGAATAATTGAACTCACTATTTAATAATCCACACAACGCTGAAAAACCATGTAAAATACATGAATGAGACAGCAAGGATGATGTTAGGATAATTGAAACCCACACATCAGCCTGCTACAACAAGTATGAAATGTACACAAAAAAAGAAATAAAAAACGCCAAATGTTGCACATAGTTTAGCGCTTTCAACCAGTTATCTGGTCTTCCTCAGAACTAATAAAAAATCATTCATTTACTCTTTAAATAAGTTTTTTGGCGCCAAAACTTAATTGTAATTTAAAGATACACTGCTATTACGTATAGTGGTACAATCCATATAAATAAGTACATAAGAAAACACATTGAGGGACTAAATGTGAATCATAATACTGTCAAAATAATATAACATTAAAGTATGGGTAAGCGCTGTTAACACCCACGTTAAAATGTTTTAACATAAAATATTTTCCTTCACATAATAAGCTCCTCATGTATAACTGGGTATTGATTGTGAACTAAATTTACATAGTATAAAATGACTAAACAGACACTGTGACACTGAAAAACATACGAAATGTTGTCTAAGAGAGCAGTAAATGTTTAACTATAAAATCTAAAAAGTCTAAAATTCCCTATAACAAAATTGTTCTATAACAGTGTTATTAAATAATATCAACTTACCATATATTAATAAATAAATAATATAAATAAATAAATATAGAAAATATAAACATTTGATCAAATATTGGAGCAACTGTAAGTAAATAAATAATGGGTGCATTTAATGTCACCCCTGGTGCTTTCTATCCCAGTACCCAGTGAAGGAGTCCACGGAAGGAATTTGATAATAGTAATCCTTATTTTATAGTCACAATAGACGTGATTGATCTTTTTTCGTGTATTCCCAAGGAAGAAGGTTTGCAAGCCTTCACGAACAGCTTGACTAGACACACTGATTTAGAATGGGATACTATTTGTTTGATTGCAGAATTGATGGCTATAGTATTAGACAATAATTTCATCTATTTTGAAGGTGAGGTCTTTAGACAGACTAAAGGTGTAGCTATGGGGGCAGCATGTGCCCCCATCTATGCTAATTTAGTCATGTTAAATTGGGAGGACAATGTGTTATTTAAATCCAAGTATTATCAACACGTGCGTTATTACTCAAGATTCTTGGACGATATATATATATTATTTGGCAAGGTGGTGAAGAATTATTACTTGAATTTATAGAATTTATCAATGATAGTAGTGATTTTTTGAAATTCACTTATACATATGACTCTAAAGGTTTGCCTTATCTTGATACGTTTATAGTTTATGATAATGGGAAAGTACATTCCAAAATTCATAGGAAACCTACCTTTTCCAATAATTATCTGGACTATTCCAGTTACCATCCTCCCAATGTTAAATATAATGTATTCAAAGGCCAATGTATACGAGCAGCCAGAATGGTTCAGAAGTAGAAGAATTGCATAAGGAACTAACCCTAATTCAGGAATTTTTTAGACAAAGAGGCTACCCTCTCAACATGATGGAAGAAGTGGTATCATACGTAGTTGCTCAATGGGGCATTAAATATAAACCGTTACTGGGATCTGGTGAAATTCAAAACAATCCCATCCTTAATGAACATGGAGTTAATCCAAACTATCAACGTGCTTGTATAACACCATATTGTATAGGTGCAGACAATATTAAGAAGATTATTTTCAAATTCTGGCACCTTATAAGTAACGAACAGGCTCTGGTAAAAGTGTTAGGTACGAAACCTAAATTTGTTTATAGGATGGGATGTAATTTTAAAAAATTACTTGAACAACACAATAAGAATAAAAGTGTATGCTTGAATAGCATTAGAAAGACTACTAGTAGGAAGTGTGGATTTTGTAATTACTGTAAATTTATGTCCAGTGAAGACAAGATATTTTTGAACAATGGACATAATAGTATTATATTTTGTAAACCTGGTAATTGTAACACCAAACAGGTTATATACTTGGCCAAGTGTGATGCTTGTTCAGCGTTCTATGTAGGTAGAACTGAACGCTACTTGAAAAAACGTATTTATGATCATATGTATTGCATCAGGACCAAGGATACAACAAATGCTTTATACAGACATATAGAGGCATCGGGAGAACAACACACTTTTAAATTTGCTGTCTTAGAGGTGATTTTAAATGATCCCGGGGGGGGTGACATTAAATGCATCTTGGCTTTTAGAGAAACTTGGTGGCAATTATACCTTGATGCCACCAATTCACCTGGTCTAAATGAATGTATTTCAATTAAATCATTACTCTTATAATGTACTCAACTTTTTTAAAAAAATTTAAAAAAAAATTTTTTTTTAATTTTTTTACTTTTTTAGCACAGTTTCAGTGCATATTTTATATTTATATTTACATTTTATTTACATCTTCTCAAGGGCATATTTCATATCCTATATATTGCACATCTCATACATTATATTATATTATATTACAATTATCATAATTTATATAATAATATATATATTTACATATTTATATTAAATGTAAACATCCTTATTCTTATTTATATTATCGATAAAGCCATTATTTATTTACTTACAGTTGCTCCAATATTTGATCAAATGTTTATATTTTCTATATTTATTTATTTATATTATTTATTTATTAATATATGGTAAGTTGATATTATTTAATAACATTGTTATAGAACAATTTTGTTATAGGGAATTTTAGACTTTTTAGATTTTATAGTTAAACATTTACTGCTCTCTTAGACAACATTCCGTATGTTTTTCAGTGTCACAGTGTCTGTTTTGTCATTTTATACTATGTAAATTTAGTTCACAATCAATACCCAGTTATACATGAGGAGCTTATTATGTGAAGGAAAATATTTTATGTTAAAACATTTTAACGTGTGGGTGTTAACAGCGCTTACCCATACTTTAATGTTATATTATTTTGACAGTATTATGATTCACATTTAGTCCCTCAATGTGTTTTCTTATGTACTTATTTATATGGATTGTACCACTATACGTAATAGCAGTGTATCTTTAAATTACAATTAAGTTTTGGCGCCAAAAAACTTATTTAAAGAGTAAATGAATGATTTTTTATTAGTTCTGAGGAAGACCAGATAACTGGTTGAAAGCGCTAAACTATGTGCAATATTTGGCGTTTTTTATTTCTTTTTTTGTGTACATTTCATACTTGTTGTAGCAGGCTGATGTGTGGGTTTCAATTATCCTAACATCATCCTTGCAGTCTCGTTCATGTATTTTACATGGTTTTTCAGCGTTGTGTGGATTATTAAATAGTGAGTTCAACTATTCTTTCTCGTGGACTATTGAGTCGAACATACGCTTATTGGTGGAACCGAAGATTTGTTTCTGGTATTATTTCCAATTATTTTTCTGATGTTGAACACCACTTTGGACACCACCGGCGTGGAAGTCAGAAATTTGCCTGAGAAAGAGATGCTCATACCAGCGGTGAGCAACAACACAGCAACGGATAGTGCAGCCAATTCCGGTAACCTCCAGGCTGAGTTATGCGCATTGAAAGATGAGGTCAAACAACTGACTGCGCTAG
Organism: Protopterus annectens; assembly: GCF_019279795.1. Classification (NCBI taxonomy): domain Eukaryota; kingdom Metazoa; phylum Chordata; order Ceratodontiformes; family Protopteridae; genus Protopterus; species Protopterus annectens. Next base: position 422,640,269 of record NC_056747.1, on the reverse strand, counting down.
TTTACAAAATGTTATCCAGTGAAACAAAACGTGAGACACAAGGCATTTCGTATATGCACACAGAAGCCTGTCATGATTCGGATGACAAGTTACGTACACAACCTACTACTATTAAGGTATTGGCGTCTAAAAATAATTCATTGATTGGGACTAAAAAGGGACAAAAAGTTTTTACTTCATTAAATGTATCAGGTGAAGTTAACGTTTCAGTTTCTGACAATGATGCAGAATATTCTAACGATGGTTCAGATATACCTAATGGTCAACGATCACGTCATAACAGTTGGAATAAAGGGCTGGATATTACTGCACCTTTATCCAGCAGTAATATCAATATTTCCGACTTTACATTTGACTTTTCTCCTTATTGTCTTGACCTTGAGGCGAAGAGAATAGGGACTAAACCTAAAAGAATGCCTCCGAATAAAACTTATTCTGCAGCTGTTGAACCTTCTCACGTACATAAGACTAGGGGTCACACTTTGAGTTCACAGCCCTTATTACCATCTGATGGACGGAAAGACAGACTCAATCAATTTAATCAATTTTTAACATTTGATTTTGAAGTGAGCAATGTGAATGACATAGACAAAGTGGTACATACACAAGAGGACAGTAAAAAAGAGACTGGTAGTTTAAAGTCTAAGATTTTTTTGATGGGTAAAAAATTAAAGACCATCAATGGTCTTAAAGTAAATAATATGTATCTACAAAAATGTTTGGATTTTAAAATTGTTCCAAAAGGTTTAAGATTTTTTAAACTACCTATGGGTATTGATTTGACAGACACAGGTAAAAATGAATTTAACAGTTTATTTGATGAATGTGGTTTTAAATATATTAGGTTATTAATGAAATTTTATGATGAAAGATTAAGTAAATTAATTCAAGAAGTAGATGATTTAAATACTACGATTGTGAACGATTTATTGTTTAATGATTGGGAGAAATTGTACAATAAACAATACACAGAAGCAGGCAAATGGGCTTCTACTCTGTGTACACGTAAAAATGATAAAATGTTGAGGGATAAAAACCAATATCAACAACAATTGGCATATGTTTGGCCTAAGAAACGGAATTTCCCTATAAGAGAACGATACAATAATAAGACTTATATTAGTCAAGATATTAACAATGTAGGAGGGGAATACCATGATTTCGAAGATTATGGTGAACACAACAATATACAGGGTTTTCAAAAATACCCGAGAAACAAGAATCCACCATATCAAAAAACATATCAAAAATCATATGTAAGGGGGAATGCATGGGAGAGGTAACCCCCATTGATGAAACAAATGAATGCTCTATTTTTGATGAAACTACTATATTTTTATCTTCCGATACTTGTTTTGGTAGTAATGATAATGGTTACGGTTTAGTTAACAACGATATTTTAATCGATGACAACATTTATACTTATCACAACTTTAAAATATTCAATTATTCAAGATTGCATATTGATAAGGTACATTTTATGTTGTTTGAGAGAGGTATGAAATATATCCCAAATCCGAGTTTCAACTTAACTGATGTTTTAACTGATTTTAAGAAATATATAAGGAAAATCAATTTAGAAGTTTTTTATAAGGACAGAATTACATATAAAGATAATGTAGGGGGAGACAAAATCAGTAAATCTCTTTTTATTAAGAGCAAATTTACACCACCCAATCACCCCACTATTGATATATTTGACAAGGTAGTGACCAGGGAAATTTATAATGAATACAATCAATTAAAAAATATGAAGGCATATCAAAACTTGACACAGGAAGAGATTAATTTATTATATGCTTTAAAGGAGGATAGTTCCATTAGAATAATGAAACCTGACAAAGGGGGAGGTATCGCCATATACGACAATTTGAATTACATTCAGAAGATCTACAATATATTGTATTCTACTGGCAACTATGAAACAGTTTCTAAGAATGAGCTACATATTGCTTATCAAAGAATAGATTCGTACATAGAAGAATACTTAGTTGAGGCCAGAATCACTGAAGTTATTTATAGGTTTATTAAAGTTATTAATCCAAAATTAGCTACTATGGTGGGTATACCCAAGACACACAAGGATACCAAAGACCCACCTTTGAGACCAATAGTCTCAGGAAGTTATTCCAAAACCTTCCAAATAGGCAAATTTATAGATGTGGTACTAAAAAATGTTTATACCTTTATTCCGCATATGGTTAAGGACTCCTGGTGCTTTCTATCCCAGTACCCAGTGAGGGAATTTGATAATAGTAATCCTTATTTTATAGTCACAATAGACGTGATTGATCTTTTTTCGTGTATTCCCAAGGAAGAAGGTTTGCAAGCCTTCACGAACAGCTTGACTAGACACACTGATTTAGAATGGGATACTATTTGTTTGATTGCAGAATTGATGGCTATAGTATTAGACAATAATTTCATCTATTTTGAAGGTGAGGTCTTTAGACAGACTAAAGGTGTAGCTATGGGGGCAGCATGTGCCCCCATCTATGCTAATTTAGTCATGTTAAATTGGGAGGACAATGTGTTATTTAAATCCAAGTATTATCAACATGTGCATTATTACTCAAGATGCTTGGACGATATATATATTATTTGGCAAGGTGGTGAAGAATTATTACTTGAATTTATAGAATTTATCAATGATAGTAGTGATTTTTTGAAATTCACTTATGCATACGACTCTAAAGGTTTGCCTTATCTTGATACGTTTATAGTTTATGATAATGGGAAAGTACATTCCAAAATTCATAGGAAACCTACCTTTTCCAATAATTATCTGGACTATTCCAGTTACCATCCTGCCGATGTTAAATATAATGTATTCAAAGGCCAATGTATACGAGCAGCCAGAATGGTTACAGAAGTGGAAGAATTGCATAAGGAACTAACCCTAATTCAGGAATTTTTTAGACAAAGAGGCTACCCTCTCAACATGATGGAAGAAGTGGTATTATATGTAGTTGCTCAATGGGGCATTAAATATAAACCGTTACTGGGATCTGGTGAAATTCAAAACAATCCCATCCTTAATGAACATGGAGTTAATCCAAGCTATCAACGAGCTTGTATAATACCATATTGTATAGGTGCAGATAATATTAAGAAGATTATTTTCAAATTCTGGCACCTTATAAGTAACGAACAGGCTCTGGTAAAAGTGTTAGGTACGAAACCTAAATTTGTTTATAGGATGGGATGTAATTTAAAAAAATTACTTGAACAACACAATAAGAATAAAAGTGTATGCTTGAATAGCATTAGAAAGACTACTAGTAGGAAGTGTGGATTTTGTAATTACTGTAAATATATGTCCAGTGAAGACAAGATATTTTTGAACAATGGACATAATAGTATTATATTTTGTAAACCTGGTAATTGTAACACCAAACAGGTTATATACTTGGCCAAGTGTGATGCTTGTTCAGCGTTCTATGTAGGTAGAACTGAACGCTACTTGAAAAAACGTATTTATGATCATATGTATTGCATCAGGACCAAGGATACAACAAATGCTTTATACAGACATATAGAGGCATTGGGAGAACAACACACTTTTAAATTTGCTATCTTAGAGGTGATTTTAAATGATCCCAGGGGGGGTGACATTAAATGCGTCTTGGCTTTTAGAGAAACTTGGTGGCAATTATACCTTGATGCCACCAATTCACCTGGTCTAAATGAATGTATTTCAATTAAATCATTACTCTTATAATGTACTCAACTTTTTTAAAAAATTTTTAAAAAAATTTTTTTACTTTTTTAGCACAGTTTCAGTGCATATTTTATATTTATATTTACATTTTATTTACATCTTCTCAAGGGCATATTTCATAATCTATATATTACACATCTCATACATTATATTATATTATATTACAATTATCATAATTTATATAATAATATATATATTTACATATTTATATTAAATGTAAACATCCTTATTCTTATTTATATTATCGATAAAGCCATTATTTATTTACTTACAGTTGCTCCAATATTTGATCAAATGTTTATATTTTCTATATTTATTTATTTATATTATTTATTTATTAATATATGGTAAGTTGATATTATTTAATAACATTGTTATAGAACAATTTTGTTATAGGGAATTTTAGACTTTTTAGATTTTATAGTTAAACATTTACTGCTCTCTTAGACAACATTTCATATGTTTTTCAGTGTCACAGTGTCTGTTTAGTCATTTTATACTATGTAAATTTAGTTCACAATCAATACCCAGTTATACATGAGGAGCTTATTATGTGAAGGAAAATATTTTATGTTAAAACATTTTAACGTGTGGGTGTTAACAGCGCTTACCCATACTTTAATGTTATATTATTTTGACAGTATTATGATTCACATTTAGTCCCTCAATGTGTTTTCTTATGTACTTATTTATATGGATTGTACCACTATACGTAATAGCAGTGTATCTTTAAATTACAATTAAGTTTTGGCGCCAAAAAACTTATTTAAAGAGTAAATGAATGATTTTTTATTAGTTCTGAGGAAGACCAGATAACTGGTTGAAAGCGCTAAACTATGTGCAACATTTGGCGTTTTTTATTTCTTTTTTTGTGTACGTTTTATACTTGTTGTAGCAGGCTGATGTGTGGGTTTCAATTATCCTAACATCATCCTTGCAGTCTCGTTCGTGTATTTTACATGGTTTTTCAGCGTTGTGTGGATTATTAAATTGTGAGTTCAACTATTCTTTCTCGTGGATTATTGAGTCGATCATACGCTTATTGGTGGAACCGAAGATTTGTTTCTGGTATTATTTCCACTTATTTTTCTGATGTCAAACAAGGAAGGATAGATTACACCTTGACTTTTCAAAAGGTTTCTTTAGAAGTGAAGACATTTAGGCTGCTGTGACATGCTTTCAAATTTAGCCTTGCTTCTCCTAGATTTACTGATGATCATCATAAAGTCAGACTTGTTTGTGGGTGCATGCTACATTAAATAATTAAACTAATCTTGAATAGCTCTTTATTTAAATGAGCTTCACGACCTCTTTCATTGCTTCTTATTCCTTCTTATTCTTGATGATGATAAGATAACTGACAACGAAAGTGACTGAATCTAAGGGGACTATAAAAAAACTGATAATGTGCAACCACTGGACATTATTTTCCTTATCTGTCTGTCCTTGGAAACTTTCTTAAAAGTATTGATATGAATGAAAAATTGACCTTCACTGTCTCCAGAGAGTGATAGGCAAGGCTTTTGGGCTACTGCAGCCTACCTTGTAGCTAACTGCAGCTTCATGGGAATCATGAAGAGTGCCAACCTCTGAGTCCACTGCCCTGCTGGCAACCAGCCTGCAGAGATAATCTGTCTCCAGCACCTTTTTGTTGCTACTGTGGACCATACTGAAACCACATGCACTGTTGGCTAATCTGCATCCTAGCAAAGGTATATTGTGGGAAGGAGTATCATTTTATACTGACAGCAGTGATGGTCTGGTTTTCCTTCATATTTTTAAGTGACTGAGAGACCAGGTTTGAACAGAAGGCACCCCTTAGAATGAGAATCCAAGAAAGTTACTTTGGTGTTCTCTGAGACTTGGGTTGACTTCAGCTTGGAATGCCAACATATGGCACTGCTAAATTTTGCTGTCCATACTATCTGCCACATTAAAAATTACATGGAGCATATGGGTTCCAGGTTGAAGGGATTATTTGTTTGGGTCCTAATCTTTTTTCTATTATGAACCCTCTAGCAACTCTTCTGACATAATGGTGCATGTCATCTGTCATGTGTCTTTGGAAATATACCATGTAGGATAAAAAGTATAATGTCTGCAGAAATAAGGTGGTGGAAGTGAACACAGACTTTCCAGAGGGTCTATATTAAATCAGGGAAAAAAAATGCTGTTCCAAAAAAGAAAAAAAAAACTTTAAAACATTGCATAAAGTGGGGGGGGACTGTGCCCCCCACACCCATCCTACTTAAATATACCAACTCTGAGATTGCACTACAGTGAAGAAAATGGCAAAATAATGAAGGTGGCCAAGTGAGTTCTTTCCCAGGGAAAGAATTTGCTTATATGCCATTTCGGTATTTTGCCATTTCGTGCTTTCAAGTTCGATCAAGATGCATTTGAAAGAATGCATCTTTGATCATATAATAAGGAACCTTTCCCGATTAGGAGATCAGCTCATCATGTTGGGCAGTTGGAGATCTGTGCTATGAGGTGTAGTAGCCTTGTGGAGGGAAGCTGCAGCAATGATGGTATCTGGACTGGTAGTCTGTACCAAAAATCTGCAGCATTATGGAAGGTGAAAACCCCATTTGCTGTATTTCAGTACAGATGCTATTTGCTTAGGTTTCAACATGATGTCTTAAATACTTCTCTTAAAATGTCCACTAAAGTGGGAAGACCGCCCAGGAGGTTTGGAAGGTAAAGTGGTAGGCCTACTGAATTCTCCAAGAGGGAGACAGGCTGGGGTCAGAGAACCAGCTACTCTAATTTACCATTTGTAGATACTCTCCATATTCTTGGTCACCAAGGTGATATGGGAGAACTAGAACTATGCTCCTCTTTTTCAGCAAAGTCTTCCAAGGGAAGGACCCTCACGATGAGTGTTTTCAGACTATTTTACTGGCAGTTCATTGTATGGGGACTCCATGCCTAATTTTCCCCATTTAAAGAATGCACAACTGAAATTACTTTGTCATCCTTCTTTAACTTGAGCATCAAATATTTACTTTATTTTTTTGATTTCTTCTAAAGTCAGCATTCTAGGAGCTAATCATAAGCAGTATATGTTTCTGCATGTAATGCAGAAATCTCGAGTTTTAAAAAAATGAACCCAAAACACAGAGATTTCAGTATCTCGACATTTAAAAGTGAAAACAACAAACAAAAATTAACTAAAATAAAACGTTTGCAGGGGGGCAAGCCCCCCTGCACCCCCACACCCCCCCTACTTAAATATATCAACTCCGAGATTGCGCTACAGTGAAGAGAACAGTAAGTGCAACAGGAGCATTACCGTTCTCTTCACTGTAGTGCAATCTCGGAGTTGGTATATTTAAGTAGGGGGTGGGGGTGCAGGGGGGGTTGCCCCCCTGCAAACACTTTATTTTAGATGTCTTGTCTTTTTTCCCCCCACTTTTAAATGTCGAGATACCGAAATCTCTATGTTTTGGATTTGCTTTTTTAAAACTTGAGATTTTGTCATTTCGCCATTTAAAAGTGGACCCGTTTTTGCATAATGTTATAAATATCTTGACATATTTTCCTTATGTTTTATATATTTTTAAAAACAGTCCTTGGGCTTTAAGAATTCTTTTGTTTTTCTTTTATATTGAGATAAAGTGCTTCTTTGTATCATTCTTGATTATAACAATTGCTTTTGTCATTTAGTTTTGAACATACTTGATACTGCATAGCTTTCCTTCACATCTGAACTGCTTTGTGAGTCTGATCTCCACAACTTAACAAAAATGATTCAACTTGCCACAAAAATGGCATTGTATTCCTTTGCTGGGCATCTGTTTTGTATGAGGAAATTACTCACAAATTCCTACAGTCAGAATTATTTATTACCTTACTTGTTTTGGATGGTGTACATACTGTTTGTTAAGGTCTGGTTATGTGTCACTATAATTGCATGTTTTGCTTATTCATTAAATATTTTCTTGCTCTTTACACATCTCAGGCATCTTGCTATACTCAAACAAGTCTTTCAGTATCATGTTCTCAGACAGCTTTTCTTATTAATTTAGTAGATACAAAACTTTATGTTTTCTGGGTTTTGTGTTCAACATATGTGCTTGTAAAACTACAGGATTTAGCCATCTTCTCAAGCAAGTTTGATATATGTCAAGTGTTTCATAGGCTTCTTGCACTTTTAAACTCATATCTGGGTTTTTTGGCTCAAAATAGTAATCTTTGCTTTAAGATCAACATATTTATCTGTGGATATATTATAAATGCCATGGAGTTTCCACATACCATGTGCAAAATCGTAACCTTGCGTTTTTTTTTTTTGGTAGTAACAGTTGCACTCCTTTATGCCCAAGACATACTCTTTTCAGTCAGTATCAAATGTTGATGGGGCATGTTGTTGTACTGATATTTCCATCGTGCTATTTTAGTATTATTATACTCTCTGTCTTGTTCTAAATTTTATTTATCGGGCCTTTTGCTTTAGTGATATGATTGCAGTAATCTAATGCACTAGTTGCTTAAATGTATAACTTAAAATCTTTCAGGTAAAATTTAACTTAATTCAAAAGTCTTCACTTTTGTCCAAGGGGTGTGTAATTCACTTTTGTACCTGGTTTTATTAGTCATGCTGTTTTTCTTTATACCATTTTATACCATTTTTGATTGTAGTCTCATGACATCTTCTGTGGAGCTTAACAGGTTTACCTTGCTGACATTTTCCATTGTAGTGTATAGAGAAGAACAGAGTGCATGACACATTAACTAAAATAGGGCTCTACACTGCAGTATATGAAATCAATATTAGAAGGTAGCAGTTTTCATTAGTTAAAATGATAAATGAGGTAGAACCACAGTGTCACAGTGGTCTTATTTAAATAACACTGCTGAAAGTACAGTAAGTTAAACTTATCATAACAGTAAATGTTCAAATGAACACTGCTGCATTAGCCTGAGCTATATGGGCAATATCCTGCCAAGGATACAAGAGCTAGCCAGCTTCCAAAGCTTCATGGCACTTCCGTGTATCCAAACTGTCAAGCAGTTTGAGCTGAGATGACTAAAAGACAAATTTGGGCACAAAGTCCTTCAGAGCTTTCCTGCCAGCAGAGAGAGGGAGACTGAGTCCTAAAAGGACAAAGCTAGGATTAACAAATAAAAAAAAAAAATGTCCAGACCCTGGCATAAAAAAACACACCAAAAAACATGGGGGTGGAAGGAGTAGCTACTGCAGCAGTGATCATTCAAATAACTGTTGTGGTAATTTCAACTTAAACAGCTGTACTAGGTTCTTCATATTGATCACTTCTGCAGTAGCCTTGGCTATATGGGTAGAATACCATAGCTAACTATATTTGGGAGGTGGAAGGAGAAGGTTCCAGGAGATCCTGGAATATGCTCCCAGCAAAGCTTGATCTAGACCTAAACAAGGAACCACGTTTATAGGGATTTGTAAAGGTATCTACAGATGACCAAGTAGCAGCTACTAAAATACTGTAATCCAACCCTTTCCAAAAAACAATATATAAAGCCAAGGCCCTTGTAGTGTGGGGCTTGACCCTGTCTGTAACAGAGTTGTCATGATGAGTATAACAAAAAGTAATAGCCTTAGACAACTATTTGGAAATAATCTGTTTTGACACAGGTTGTCCTTACTTCTTACCTTCACAAGAAATGAAGAATTGATCCAAAGAACTGAAATATTTAGTTCTGTCAAGATAGCACCTGAGTTGTCTGTAGACATCCAAGGTATGGAAAGAAAAAAGGGAGATGGATAGTTTGGCGTAGAGTAAACTCAGATACTATATTAGGTATAGAAGAAGGATTAGTTCTGAAAGAAAGCATGTCCTATGGAAAAATGAGGAAGGGTTGACTAAACATAAGTGCTTGCAACTCAGATCTCCTTCTTGCACAGGTCAGAGAAATTAGTAAAACTATTTTCCATGTTAAGAACCTCAAGTCAGCCAGATTAGATGGTTCAAATGGAACACGTGTTAGCTTCTATTACACAAAATTTAGATTCCAGGGAGGGGCCACAGGTTTACTTGGCAGCTTCTTTTGCAAAACCCTTTCAAGAGCATTTGGACATGATACTCCCTTGAAAGAGGAGGATCTATGGGCAGACATACTGAAATGGTCGCTAAATAAACCTTGATAGAGATATAAGAAGAAAAGCATAGGATAATAACTGACAGGAATATTGTAAAACCAGAGAACAACTAGGCCTGAATGGGTGATGGTTATGCTGTTGGCACCAACTATAAAACCTTTTCCATTTGCTAATATATGATTTTCTAGTAGCAGGCTTTCTTGCCTCCATTAATACCTTCTACACCTCCTCAGAAGACAGGGGCTTAAAAGGAATTAAGACCCTGTCATCCAGGCAGTCAGTTGAAGATGATTGATATTGGGGTGTATCAAACACCCCTGTTCCTGTGTGAGCAGATCTATTCTGTGCAAAACCTTACAGTAATTACCTTTGGCTATTTTCAAAAGAAGGGATAACTATGGGTGCTTGGGCCAGAAGGAAGTCACCATAATAATCTCTAGCTCCTCAGCACAAATGCCAAAATCACACTGTGTTACCTCTGCTTATATACTTCCAAAGAAGCACATATCTAGGCAATCCAATAGGTTTGGTTTTAAATTTGAAGGAATACAAATTGGTAAACAAGCATCTTTTTTAGATCTGGATATACATAATTCAGATTGTGGACAGATCTGGACTTTGATACATAGGAAGTTGAATGAGGGGAGCATATTTTTGCGTGGGACTAGTTGCCATCCCCCCATCTTATTTCAGCATTACTTTCTGGGGAATTTCTATGTTTGGATAAAATTTGTAATCAGGATCAATTTTTTTTGAAAGAAGCCCAACATGCAGTAGAAATGTTTGTTAATAGGGGGTATGATAGAGAGAAGGTAAGGGACTCCTTGCAAAGAGTCCTAGGTAAACGTAGTGGGAAAAGACAAGAGGTAACAAGTAGAGAACAATATATAGGGCAGAATAGTACTGAACATATTTTAGGTCCTATAGAAGTTGGAGAAGGGATCCCTGCTTGAATGATAATGGGAATGCTGAAAGTAAGGACATATACTTTGTTATGACTTATAACATATTGAGTGAACAGTTAAATGAATCTTTAAGATATTATTGCTCCATTTTTTTTAAAATAAAGAACTTTCAAATTTAATTAAAACATACCCCCATATTTCTTTTTACAGAGGACGAAGTATAGCGGATATGGTGGTGCATAGTAAATGTATTCTCCCTAATAGTAGACTTAGTAAACAGTTCCCTTTAAAGAGAGGTACATTTGAATGTGATAAATGTTCTGTATGTAAACATATTGTTAATAAGTTTTCTAAAATTAATGGTGTCAAATTTTACCCTATGAAAGAATGTTCATGTAATACAGAGGTAATAGTTTATGTTTTAAAATGTCCATATAAATTATTTTATGTAGGGGAGAGTCAAAGGATATTAAAAATTAGACTTCAGAAACATGTTAGAGACATTAAAAATGAATGAATAGAAGGCTCTTTGGGTATGCACTTTAAACAGTTTTATAATAGAGATCCAACTAGTTTAAAGGGTTGCATTTTTGGAATAATATGAAGCTAGGTTAAGAAGGGAGGTGATGATTAGTGATCAGCAGTATGGTTTCATGCCAGGAAAGAGCACTACAGATGTGATGTTTGCTCTGAGAGTGTTGATGGAGAAGAACAGAGAAGGTCAGAAGGAGTTGCATTGTGTCTTTGTGGATTTAGAGAAAGCATATGACAGGGTGCCTAGAGAGGAGTTGTGGTATTGTATGAGGAAGTCGGGAGTGTCAGAGAAGTATGTAAGAGTGGTACAGGATATGTACGAGGGTAGTGTGACAGCGGTGAGGTCTGCGGTGGGAATGACAGATGCGTTTATTGTGGAGGTGGGATTACATCAAGGATCAGCTCTGAGACCTTTCTTATTTGCACTGGTGATGAACAGGTTGACAGATGAGATCAGACAGGAGTCCCCGTTGACTATGATGTTTGCAGATGACATTGTGATCTGTAGTGAGAGTAGGGAACAGGTGGAGGAGACCCTGGAGAGGTCGAGATATGCTCTAGAGAGGAGGAATGAAGGTCAGTAAGACTAAGACAGAATATATATATATATATATATATATATATATATATATATATATATATATATATATACATATATATATAAATGAGAGGGAGGATAGAGGAATGGTGAGGATGCAGGGAGTAGAGGTGGCGAAGGTGGATGAGTTTAAGTACTTGGGATCAACAGTTCAGAGTAATGGTGAGTGTGGAAGAGAGGTGAAGAAGGGAATTCAGGCAGGATGGAGCGGGCAGAGAAGAGTGTCAGGAGTGATTTGTGACAGACGAGTACCAGTAAGAGTGAAAGGGAAGGTCTACAAGAGGGTAGTGAGACCAGCTATGTTATATGGGTTAGAGACAGTGGCATTGACAAAAAGGCAGGAGTCAGAGCTTGACGTGGCAGAGTTGAAGATGTTAAGATTTGCACTGGGTGTGATGAGGATGGACAGGACTAGGAATAAGTATATTAGAGGGTCAGCCCAGGTTGGAAGGTTTGGAGACAAAGCCAGAGAGGTAAGATTATGTTGGTTTGGACATGTGCTAAGGAGGGATGCAGAGTATATTGGGAAAAAGATGCTAAGGATGAAGCTGCCAGGTAACAGGAAAAGAGGAAGGCCTAAGATAAGGTTTATGGATGTGGTGAGATAGGACATGCAGGTGGTTGGTGTGACAGAGCACGATGCAGAGGACAGGAAGAAATGGAAACAGTTGATCCGCTGTGGCGACCCCTAATGGAAGCAGCCAAAAGAAGAAGAAGAAGAAGAAGAAGAAGATCAGTGGGAATGGGGGAACATATGGATCTCAAAGATAAATTGCTGCATAAATAAATCAGTATATATTTAAGTATAATACGTTGGCACCAATGGGGTTAAGTAATTAGTGCAATTGGAAATATATTATTAAATAAATAGTTTAACTGCAGTGTTAATTGATGTATGTAGTTGTAATATGTGGTTCTTTGGAAGTATACAAGCAGAGGCAACACGGTGATTTTACTCCTTGAAGGCATTTGTGCAGAGGCACTAGAGGTGAATACATTTCCTTTGTGGTTTATGTACCTGTGGCAGTCATTTTTGGTTTTGCTGGGCTGTTTCCTGATAAAACTACCAGTATACAAAAGTTACTTTTTTGGCAGAAAAAAATACAGTAAAAAACACTTAAAAACACTACTGCAGGCCCATGATGGAAAAATAAAGACAATTTATCCACAGCAAATATGTTCTCAGGTAGTTTAGACTACTTTTAAACTGAAAGAAAAATGAGTGCTCTGTTTAAAAGAATGTTACAGAAGCGGTCCGTTAAAACACAACACTCTTGGCTTTAAAATAACTTGCTAGAAGAGGAAAGTAATAAAACTATAATAAATGTAAGAAAGTGAAAAGATTTTTACCCAAAGGGAACTTACCTACTCTGCGAAGGAAAGTAAAGACAACTGTCAATCCTCAAATACCTCATAGTAGTGTACTCTTCGGGGTCAGTAAAGCTCTGAAGGGCTTTGCACCCAAACTTGTCTTTTATTCAGCTCAGCTTGAGCTGCTTGACAGTCTGGACTTGTGGAAGGTGCCCTAAAGCTTTGAAAGCTAGCCAGCTGTTATATTCTTGGCAGGATATAACCCATATATCTAAGGTTGCTGCAGCAGTGATCTATATGAACATCTAATAAATCATAGCTATAGTCTTAAGCTGTCAGAGTTTAATTTAGTTGTTTACACTGAAGAGTTTAGGTTACAACTCATATTTTTTTGTTAGTGTTCAAATTCATCAATTCATTATTTTTGCAGCAGTCAAAAATTTTGCAGTGGAGTGCTGTTAGCCAAGAGCCAGTCAGCATGTATTATTAGTGATGCTGTATTTGGTTGAGACTACAGCAAATCTACATGAGCTTTCACAGAAGTCTTTGTGTGTCTGTACTATTGTTCACAGTGGCAGAAACTGATCATAGATCTTTATCTATGAAGAGAAGATTGAATGTAAGGTCAAGGGCTGGCTTGATGAAATCAGTGTATCATACAGATCATCAGCTGCTAGACTACCTTCCATCCTGGAGTCACTGGTCTCGGCAGACTTACAGATATCACATGCATTATACTGGCCACAAGATAGGGATTAAACTGATGACTGAATAACTTATACCTAGAATTGGAATTGTGAAAAATAAAAGCATAATCAGGGACCTTACGCTACTGGTAATAAGCTGAGAAATTCTGACGTTAAGGGCATAGAAGGCGAGGATGTTGGTGAAAGCGTTTAGAGAGGTCAACCTCCAGCAGATGGTGAAGGCCCAGACAAGGTTTTTGTTCTTGAACTTACAATCTTACAAAGTTTCCATATTATTACTCCATACTCTAGTTTAGGTGTAATGCAACTATAAATAATGATTCATCATTTTTGATTTCCCAGACTATATAAATCTTTTTATACAGCCTATAGTCATTAACCGATTGGTTAATATGATCAGAAAAGCTCAAAGCTGGATCTACCCATATATCCAGGTCTTTAAATTACTGTGTGCAATATTAAATATTTATCCATCTATGTGTCCGAAACCTCACATGCTTCGTTTTTTGATGTATTTATCAGTGTATTATGCTCCTATGCCCAAATGATCAATTTAGTCAAGTTCTTTTGCGGACATGCCTTAGCTGTAGCAGATGTAATCATTTTATCCATTTTCAAGTCATGTGCATCCATATACTGAACACCTCAGATGAAAAAGATCTGAAATATACAACCTAAACAAGTACAAGCCTAGGACAGATCCCTATGAGACACTCTGACTGTAACCTAGAATTTCACCTGCATGACAGGAGGTACAGGCAAAACTCTTCTGCATTTACCCATTTGGAAATTATATGCAGGCAACAAATACATTTCATAGGATCATAAGAGGTTACTAGGATAATGGCCCCAGGGCCCTTACAAGCCTAGCCAAGTTCAACCTGTGTTCCCAGGGTGTCTGGATCAAGCAGACATTAAAATCAGTAGCAAGAAAGTTCCAAGGTTACACCAAAGGCACAAACTCCAGATATCCTTAGCGAAAAACCTTTATTGTGGCAGACCTGCATAAAAAGTGAGCGCTTTCACGTCCAAGTGACGCTTCATCAGACTTCAATATTTGATAAATGAGTTAAGACACTTATATACGATTTCAAAGCTCAATTGATTTAGCAATTAATCAATTAGTATGATAAAAGCTTAAAGTGCTAGTGCTTAAATAAATCAATTTATCAATATGCATTTCTTATATAAAGCCAAACATTCCAATAACTCACATGAAATATTGTATAAAACGCATTAAAAACACATTAAAAACTCCTTTGTAAATGTATATAAAAAATATAATAACAACAATTAATGACAAATAATATTCTAATGTTTAAAAGCCTTAGCTACTAGAAAAGGTCTGAGTGTAATTCTATCATTCAGGCCATATATGTGTGCCTGAAGTCTAAGAATCCACCTGGTCTCTACCTCTTCTGTGTGATTCTTTACATTCCCTAGTCTACTATCTACTTTAATTAATTCCAAGACCTTAAACTTAAAGTGATGAGTAGACCCTTCATCTATCACATGTTTAGCTAGAGCATTGGTGGGGTCTTCTCTGTTAATAGCATATAAATGCTCTCTTATGCGCTCACGTAAAGTGCGGTTAGTTTTTCCTACATAATATTTTAGGCACAACTGACATTGAGCTAAATAAATTAAGTTTTTGGACCTACAATCAGTGTAACTTTTAAATGTATAAGTTTTGTTGGTGATAGGATGGGTAAAGGTGTTATTCGTGTTAATAAACCTACACTGGTTGCATTTACGGCAAGGGAAAGTACCTTCCCTTTGTGAATATGGATGTTCTACTTTTGTTCTTTCATAGCAAAGTAGTCTTTTCAGGGACTTCAGATTCTTGTATGCTATGTTAGGTCTTTGTTCAACTAGTGTCCTGATTTTCTCATCCATTATAAGAATCTTCCAATTATTCTCTATAATCTTTCTTATTTGACTATTCCTATTAGTATAGGGTATAATAAGTCTATTCTTAGAGATCCTTGGTTCTTTTTTATTCATGTTAATAGTATTAGATTTATTATAAAACGGACAACCTTTGTTTTTCCTTGTTTTACTTGCCATGGTAATAGTATTATGCACTACTTGTTTACTATATCCTCTATGTATAAAATTATTCCCTATGATTACCTTTTGTTCATTGAATGTTACTTCATCTGTGGTTAGCTTGGAAACTCTTAAAGTTTGATTCATTACCACATTTTTATGCACATGTCGAGGGTGCATACTAGTGCGATGAAGTAAATTATTCCTCCAACAAGGCTTCCTATATACACATGTATTTATACCATCAAGTCCTTTTGTTAGCAAAACATCGAGGAACTGTATCTTCTCATGGGAATATGTACTCTCAAATTCTAGAAAATCGGTAGTACCATTAATATATTCTATAAATTCATTTAACTTAGTTGTTGTTCCTCTCCATAATAAAAAAACATCATCAACATAATTACTCATTGACCATCAGGCATATAAAAGAAGGCATGCAATAAATTTTGCATTTGCATGGAACAGGACAGAAGGAGGTCTCAAATAACCATGTATATTTATGCATTTCCAATAAGCAAAAACATGGCAGGACTTCTGCTTACTACTACTACTGCTAAAGATGTCAAGCACAGATGGATTTTATTATGGCTAAAGCTTATTCCATAAGCAGTGAGAAACTCCTTAACTTTAACCTTCAGGTTTGCTAGCATCAGCTCATTTCTTATGGCCCTTTCCTCCAGCAATAGAGAATTATCCGTAATTGAGCTATACTTATGTTTTGGGTCTCCTATTTTGCCATGAGCTGTCTGCTTCCACTGTCCCTCCTCAATGCATAGTTCTGTGCAGTGGTGAGTCCCTGTCATACTCCCCCTACCACATTATAGAATGGTTCTGTCTCTCAGAACTTTAACTTCTGACATGACTGAAATGTTTGATATGGAGCCCTCACCATCAAACAAGCACTCTAGCAATTTAAATTCTGTCTGGTGTTAAAAATACTTATGTATTACTTTTCATTAAACATCATACCATGTTTCTTTTGAAGCTGCATTTAATTAAAGTTAAGGACATGTCATTTCTCAGTATTTTCTATCTCAAACCGATAATATAAAAATTCTTTGTGTTAGTAGTATCAGAAATCATTTTCCAAACAATTTCCAGTGCAACTTAACCTTCGTTGCTTGACATTAGATATTTTTAAAGCACTTTGAACTAACTCAGTTAAAAAGGTGTTAATGCTAGAAATCATAGCAAAGATAAACTATGCTTTCTGTGTGAGCAGAATTTTCATGATAGTATATCTGTGATTTCATCAGTTTCTGCATACCTCTTAACTGTTGTCATTTAAGCTCAGTGCTTTGATTTTACCCCTCATATTTAGCCTTGCTTTTCCAAGCATTACAATACTCTTCATATATTCAGACCTATTTACAGGTAAGTACCGTATTCAAAAAATAAACTAAGTCTATATAATATTCTATCCCACTATCTGTATTGGGTCTATTTTATGAAGAAATCCTATTGTGAAAAAAAAAAGAAAATGCTCCTATTTCTGGCTAAGATTTTTTAAACTGCAATGGTATGATTTTTAACTTTCAGAGGCAGAGATGTATGAGGGTTTGTGAAGACTGAAACCTGTCTCGACAGGACTAGGGTCTTGGTAGTTCTAGAGCCAGAAATCACATGTGACGTTGAATGGTTATGTTGCCTCAGTGCACCACATAGTACTGAATTTATGGAATTTGCTTTGGTGTGTAATACAATTTACTGTGCAAGTTTCTGTATACTGTATGTTTCATTGTTAAGCCCCATACTGTCAGGTAGAAAATATTCTTTTTGCATAATGATTACAAGGAGTACTACAGATAAAATGATTTTTCCCACTTATGTACAAAATTTATATTAAGTTCAGACACTGTACATTCTGCGAAGGGGCTGCCTTGTCTCATTCCCAGAATGAATCAAGACTCAGGGAGTGTGTTATTCACAGACGTAGGCATTTCACACAATATGAAATGCAGCAGAATACACACAAGTAAAGTTGCACATATGCAAATGGTGGACTCTGACATGCATATCCCTTCCTTTGGGCGAACAAGGGCACCTTAAACAAGACAAGGCCAGATGCAGTATGCTAATGACAAACAAGGAAATTCTAACATGCCTCTATATGCTAGCTGACATCATGGCTAATTTCCCCACAGTGCCCCAACACATCTGTGAAGGCTGCCAGCCCAGCTAGCTAGAATTTTGTAAATAATTTTATGTCATTGTAAATATTAATATGATCCATAGGCTTGTCTACAAATGTAAGTAACATGTATGTTATATGCTGAGCTTCAAAAATGTGACCACAGTGCACCCTGCTGGAAAAGAGCAGAAATGTATATGGACTATATGTCTGTGCAAATGTATGTTTTCATAGTAGAAATTGGGACGTACAGAATTAACTTGCAAACTCTGAGAAATAAGTAAAGAGTTTTACGATTGTGTTTACCACAGCTAGAAGACAGAATGTCTACAGCTAGAGTTTCTTTCTATTGTCTTAAGACAGAAATAATTACTAGGTTTAAAATGTAAAAGTGTTAATTGCTTTACGACTTCCAGTTTCAGGCAAGCTTCTAAGAGATAAGTGTCAGCTTCTGAGAGATATGAATTTTTCATAGAGACATGTTAAACTCTGTTGGTATCTGTTTAGACTGGGAAGTAGAGGCAGGTGTCAGATAGTGATGTCATCCAGCTAACCCAGCAGTAATGTGTATTATTAATTTAAGAACTATCGCATTGACTAAGTCTGTGCATTTTTGTATTTGTCTCTGGATGTGTAAACATCTCACCAGCACTTGCCTTGCTCTGTAAGTAAGACTTAGATCATAGTATCTCTCTTAGAGATAGATAGGAAAATAGTAAGATCAGTCTAGATGTTTTCAGTATTTATGTGAGACTGTCCTGCAATGTTGTTTTAAAGTATTTCCTGTGACTTTGCACTCTGTTGTCACTGTATTGAGTTATTGAGTATTGTCTTGTTCTTTTATTATTTATTATTAAATATATTTAAACCTTTTAATTGTGGGTGGTTTTGTTTAGAGATATTTAAGTTCTTGGAGTACTTGTATATGTATTTAGTAACACTGTACAGGCCACTCATAAATAGCCTTAGCCTTGGACACACTTACCATTTGGATAATAGTAACATTACACAGTAGAATTGGTCACTCTTTGTAAGGGCCTTATAGTAGCTGATAAGAGTGGTTGGTGGCAGCTGGTACTACCTTATAGTCTGGGCAGAAGGGGGGCATAGCTACAGAACCTGTGTCAGCCTTCCCCAGGAGTGTCTGTGTGTTTTTTATAAATCAAATCTCAAAGTGTGCATATGTCAGCTACTTGGGCAGGGACACGGAGCGCTGGTTGGGCAGGGAGGGTGCTGGAGGCTTTGGCTTGATCATTCAGCTGAGATCTGGACCCTATAGCTGTGCTAGTGGGGAGTCTTACTGGGGATCTGGAGAGAGAGGGAAAAAACAGCCCCAGACTGACTGTGATCTCTGTGTGCTCTTAAGGGAAATTGTACTTTATTGTGTGTGTACTTGTCATCCTCCCAATGTGTACATCCCTCACTGTTGCCAGTGATGTGGAGTGAGGCTCCTTGATTACTGGGGCAGTGCAGGGGCACCACAACATCTATTATGTACTGTTTCTCAATCTCATTTCTGGGTCCTTTGTGGTCCAAATCATGATGCATTATTCATGTTTGCCAAGTTTATGAAAACCCACATTATGTTTTAATCTTTCTCACGAAAAGTAAAACCAACAGTTATGGTTTAGTAACCCTTTCTGCATCAACATTGTACATCAATGACTGATAATCTTATGGACAGCTAAAAGAATTGTTTTAATATCCTTGGTAAACTTTACTAAGTACCCTGTTCCTCCTGTGGGTTAGTTTTCATACAGCATTGTTTAAACACCCTTAATAATTAAGCACCACCTTCCATACCCCTGCTAATCATATGCTGATTTTGGTTTACAATTGTGTTTTTGCCAGACCATTTGGTTCAGGTAAAGTAAGTGCTTATTTTCATCTGTCAAGAACAGAAATCTTGCTGGCAACAATAAAGTACCAGTGTAGCAACTCCTGTGGATTTGTTTCCCTTTTCCTAATATTTTCATAGTGGGTTCCCACTGTAAATTTAAGCAGAATAAGTGGTTTTCTCAAAAAGTTATGAACTAAGTGTGGTTAGAATAAAATGAAGTTTGACATCTGCTGTATAACAGATAATTTCATTTTCTTTGAGTTACAGCAATTAGTGTGTAAAGTGAAATAAAGTGAAAGTGGTATGTGGGGTGGAGGGGACCTGCCCCCTTCAGAAATGCTTTTATTGTGTAACACTGTGGTTCACACTTTTGTCTTAGTCACACTTAGATTTCAGAGTTTCAGCATTCATATTATTTAATCTGGAACTTCAAATGTATCAGCCTGTATAGTAATGCTTTAGTAACCTTATAGTCTCGTATCCTCATCTCACAATAACTCATTTCTAACATTGCATCCTAAGAACATAACACTGGATCTTTGTTGAGCCCACTTTCACCCCCAGTAACCATACCATGCTTCCCTGTGCATTTAAATTTTTTTCCATAAACCCCTACAGTGAATGCCAGACATCTATTTATCAGGAATTAGCTGCTGACAGAGGAACTTGAGCATGGGTCACCTTTACACTTTAGTAGAGGTGCGCAATTTGAACTTTTTAAACACGTAGTATGAGATCTTCTTTTCTATTCACCTTGCTGCATGAAGCCTTCATAAATGCTCTTCTGGAAAATGAATGAGTAAGTAAGTGGATGAATGAATGTGACTAGGACAAGGAGATTTTCTGGATGTACTGCTTTTCACAGTTATGACACCTGCCAAAGTGTCTCAGTACAACTATCCTGCTCTGATGCTCCATCATTTGATTCTTTGACACAGCTGCAGGAGATTTTGCTTCCTTTCTTCACTGCCCACCCACACTTAACCTCCAACTTTACTATGTTACTTTCATCCAGGCCACTTGGTCCTTTTACATTTTCTGCACTTTTCCTTCTACAGCACTGATATTCCAAACTCTCATACAGAAAGAAAACTTCACACTGTGATTGCAAATAGGGACCCTATCTCAATGATCTGCCCATTTCCATGCCTACTGATTCTTTGATTGAGGTAACCAACAGCCCAATTTCTTCTACCTCTTTCCATTAATGCATTGCAACAGTCCTTACACATTATTAATTTGTACTGTACACATGACCTGCTGTACAATTTCCTTATTATGTAATGACATATCAAATAAGTGTCCCTGGTCAGTTTGACGTACAGGCTTACACATGTGCAATTAGATTTAATGTTGTTATATTTTGGTATCTGTTGTTGTTTTTCTGTCTCATATCTAGACTTGCAGTCATCTCTATGAAATTCTTTTTTTTTTTTGTATTGGCTGCTTCTGTTATGCACCGGCTTCCTTCCAGGCACATATTTTCCTCTTGAGAGACTCAGAGGGATAGAAGGTGATACATTCATTAATCCATACCATGCTTGGCACTGTCTGTACTATCAGAAAGTACTAAATCCACCCTCTTAAAACCTGAGCTTTTCAGAAGCTGCATATATGGTGAAGATATGATGCTAAAGCTATAGCCACAGGTAAGTACAAAACAGCACAGCAGCACAGACTCTTGTCGCAGGTAAGACTCACTCACCACACCCGCTCTTCCAGTGTCTTCTGTCTGCTGGAAAAATTGTAGGTTTAAATCACCCTACAGCTTCCTGCCTGAGTAATGCATTCCTGGCTTCTCCCCCACTGCTTTTTAGATCTCTACCTACACTGCAGGATTATTCCGTGAGTTTGCCACTTTCCAAGAAAAAAAGCTGTAGCTACTCTTTGCAGGGGCAAACCAGGATCACTATGATGTTTAACTGAGTAAGTTAGAGTACAGCACTGTGTTGTGTGAATCAGACACTGGTCTGCAGGATGCAATTTGTTTATAAATTATGATATTGATCACTTGTCTGCATTGTCATCCACATATGCCAGTGTATTAAAGCTAAAATTTTCCACATCCCTTACAACACCTGACTTTGCTTGGAGTAAGAAATGTTCTGAATTTACCTCATTTCATTCATTTCTCAGCTTTGCTATGTAGAAGGTAATTAAAAAAAACTTTGCCTTAATTGCGTATTTCATTGGTTTACAGGGCCCCCAAAAAATACTGGATGCCTGTCATGAAAAATACCCAAAAGGAGGCCATATTCTGAAAAAAATGATGAAATCAAGTCACAGATTAACATAGACATTTCTTAGAGATTTATAGGAAAATACAAGTAAATACAGACGCTTTTAATCAAAGCACTTTATGTGGTGCTGCAACTACACAGACTTTTATTAAACTTGTAGTTTAAGAAGTATTGCTCAAATACCTACAGAAGAGAGTAAAGAATCTCTGCTCCTGTTGTGAAACAAGTGCAACTGTATTCTCTACATTCTTGTTCAATTTCATCACTAGCTACAACTTTTATTTATTTCGGAATCCAATGTTTTAACATTCCATGTTGTATAATTTAAAGCAGTCTTGGGATATTTCTTCTAATGGCTGTAAAGCAGCAGTACAACCAGAGAACACGAGGAAACACTGAATCATGCTAAAGCTGTTTCTTGGAGTATTTTAAGGGTCCATATACTGCATAAAAGTAAACATTCCAAGACTGGAACAGTATTAAAAAAAACATTTGACATGTGGTTGGATTTTGCATTTCACTGTTAGACTGGTTTGTGTTCTCTACAACCTTATGAGATTTAAGAAGTAAACTGTCAGACATTGTTATGACTTCATATAAACAATAACTTTGCAAGAAATAACGTAAAGTGTCGTCCCTGCAGCACACAGCACTAATTGTTTTGAAAAGATGATGATAACCAGAACAAAATAAAGTGATCTTTTAATCATAAAGGCCCTGGATGAGATTTAAATAAAATAAAATAAAATAAACTTTTACTGGAGAGCAGGGAAGCAGGTAATATTAATTGAGAGAAAACGTGTGGGTGAGGGGCACAGCTGACTGAGTGGAAAGTGTCTGGAGACCTATCTTAGCATGGGGGAGGAGATGTACTATACATGTCTCCATGGATCATTATTAACAGCTGGCTAAAGTGAACTATATATTTCCATAGTTTAACTGCGGTATTACTTTGTTCATGTTAATGAAGCTTTCTCTTCAAATGTATCTAGTGTAATTCAAGTTCACATAGTCTGTAAAAGTCATTCTGTTAGCACTGCTCATCACTACTGGATGCATATATTGCTTTTCATGCCATGTGAGAGAACTTTGAAGTAATGCAGATGTGTGGATCAAAGGGGCAGTCTGTGGGAAGACAGCACCAGCATTACATGCACACCTGGATGTCTTATTGTTATCTTGCCAGACAGGATCAGTACTATAAAGTGTTACATAATATGTCATAGTAATCTCTAAATTTGTTGGAGTTGGGAGGTAAAACTTGCCTTTACGATCCAGTAAGCAAAAAAAAAAAAACTGAAGGGGGAAGAGTTGGCAAAATAGCATATCTTCACCTCACAGATACAAGGTACAGGGATTGATTCTGACCTTTGTTATTGGCTGTTTGTAATAATCTACAGACTGATTGCCTAATATCTACCTGTGACCCTAAGAAGTTGTACCAATACAAATCTCACCACTTTATTTTATCAGTAAGTAAATTTGGAAATGAAGTAGCAGCTTAGGAGGAGAGGCATTAAATATCAACGAAACCGGACAGGAGACAAGCAGTACATGGTGAGTAAAGAGGATCATGTGGCCTAACAGATGACCTTGGGTTTGAGGTCCCCCTCAGTGTTACATGTGACCTTATGTAGTTATCCCCTCCCCCACCTACCCTAATTTTACTGTCCCAGGCAGCATTAAACCCCTTTACAGATCCCAAATCACCAGTACTTGCCATCAATGCAGTCCAATGCCTGACATCCCTGTGAAGGATATTACATGTTGTTTATCTTAAAACTTCCACCTTTCAATTGCCTCTAATATCCCAACCTTTCCCCTCATCTTTTCTGCTCAAATATACACCACTAGTCTCCCAGAGGTGGAGTACTGCATCGTTTTATATTTCTGCTTTCCCTTCTCTCCCCCAGCTTGTACATTGTCAGTACTCTGAGCTATTCCCCCAATTCATCGTACTCTGTGTTCTCAATTTCCTTCATTTTGCTGGCAACCCTCACTGCATTTTCAAACAATCTGATGCACTGCTGTTACTGCAGTCTCCAGAACTGAATACAACCTTCAAGATTATACCTTTTTGTTGCTGGTTATAAAGCTGTCTGAAACTCTTGAGACAACAGTCCAGGCAAACTGCTCTTGTATTCTCTTGGTTTTACCCTTTCACATTTTTCCAGTAAGATTCAGCCCGGGGCATTATAACCTAAACCCTTTTTCATCTTTCCGACCTAAGAGTGCTCCTTTATCGCCTGCATCAAAATCAAAAACTGCATTTTTATTTTTATATTGAAACATATCTGCTATGTATCTGTCCACACTACAGGCTGCATTAGGACACAACAGAGACAGGTTTTCCTACTGCTGCTAGTGCTACAGTCGTGGTGTCATCATAGAACAGGCCAGTCTTATCTTTTGTTCCCTGTATGACATACCTGTCCTGATACTGAAACCTGCGGCTCGTCACCAGCTAGTAGCCATCAGCAGCAGTTCTTTCCTGACATTTATTAGGTGTCTCATCAGTTGATTAATTTTCTGTCCACCTCACCAGTTGGAGCCCACAGCCAGTCTCTTTACTTTTCTCTGAATTTCCCAGGAGTCAGAATGCCAAGGATTTTATTAAGTCAACACATAATTTATTCACTGGGTTCCCTTAGGCAACCTTAACAGTCATATAACTAAAGCAGGTTATACTGATAAGACCACTGCTGTATGAATTCAAACTGGCTGCACTCTGCTAGACCAGGAACTTCACATACATAATTATTTTCTGACATTTCTTATAATCGAGGCAAAGGTGACAGGTTCATGCTGCCTGACTCATCCTTGCCACTTTAGTTATGTAAGTGGGACTGCTGCTGAATGCTTGAACTACTCTGGTACCACTCTATATTTTTGAAGAAGGGATTCTATACATCACCCAGCTTATCTACCAATAAGATCATCACTTATTGAGTAACTCATCATGCCCTAGTACTCCATCATCATTGAAGTTCCACAAATTCTTTCTCTACCTTCTTTCTAGACACTCCCCTGTATGAGTATCCTTCATCGCCCTTGTTTACATTTTCCTCCCGATCTGACATGTTATCTTCAGAGGAAATTAATTAATTCCACATATCAGTTCAGCCTCCTCCTTTTCCATACTGGTTCTTCCCTTTTCCAGTAAAGGAGTTCTTACACACATTAAAAAACTGTATTATCTCTAGTCATTTCCTTATCTATGTTTACGCTGGCCTGATATATAACCTCAGCTGCCTCTTCCTTGGTCACTTCTTGTACCATTTTCCCTTCTCATCCTCCTACGTGCTTTTATTATTTTCCCTTAAATCCTACTTATGTCATTCTTAGTCATGCTGGCTGTTTCAGTTTACCATAGTTTCATCATCTTTTAATTCAGGTAGCCATTTCCTGTCTCTTGACTTCCTCATTGTATACCTACTGTTTCTTCACAAATGTTAGTTCCTTTTCACTGAGCATCTCAGATGTTGTTATCAATCCTCTTTTAGCCTCACACCTCCATAAAGGTCTACTTCCTGCTGTTTTTCCACAGTACTTATTTGTTCCATTACTTCTACCTCTTCTTGTCCTTCTAAATCGGTAAGGAGCACCACACCAAAAATATTAGCTTCCTACTTAGGATCATTGCCTTCTATTCAGGTCCAACTCCTGCAGGTATACTACCTCCCAATTTATGCTGGATGACTAATATCCCCATTATATAGTTCTTATCCTTCTCCTGCCTTTAATTTATAATTATCCCTGTTTCCTCAGTAGAATATGTTATATTACCTTCTTCCCTGACAAAGTGCTCCACTGTGACAATATGACTGTCTAGTTCTCCATTACAGAAGTCTCTTATATTAGATTCTGCTGTTTTATTTTGTCTCTTTATATGCCTTGTTTATTGTTGTGTGGCTTATTAAGCTGTCGTTTGACAGTTTTATTTTTATGACTGAATGGTGCTTCTACTCAAGCATCAAAAATAAAATACATGCTGCACCTAGTACCTAAATTCAGCCTAGGTCAGTCAGGTACTGACTAGCACTTCTATGGTATTACGTTGGGTTGAAATGGCTAGGCTTAAAATGACGTCAGCTCCGGATCGATAACTTAGTAATCTTCTATGATCCTATGCGGTGCCGGATGTGAGTAACTGTATGTTCTTACCAAGGGTGAGTAGGTTGTATATGCGCCTTTAATTCCAGAAGATAAGGTGACTGAGGGTTCTGTCCCTAGACCAGCTACTTGAAGTAATGCTCCATTTTTTACTGGTCGTTTTCTCCTTCATGCATGCTGACCAACAGCTTCTCCTTAACTTGGGATAGTCATGAAACAATAGTATTTCTTCCATGCATTTCTAATCCCTAACTACTGCTGTGGCGACCTGATGTGTGCAGAAGTTCACAGTGCTGGGACCGTACTACCCACTTATGAACAATCACGGGTTTTGCTGCTTGGCAGGCTCATTTGTTTTTGACCATCTCCATGCCTTTTTGTCAATGCCCATCCTCTACTAGATGGCATTGCTGCATTTGCTCAGGCTGCTTCCCTTCTGTCCCCAGGGATGGGTGAGCCAATGTTGAACTGCTCACTTTGACACAGCCCACCCTCTCTTCCCAGTGCCTGGGTTGCTACTGACTCTCATGTCATCTGAATTGCAGGTAAGGCTTTATCCCTCAGCACCACCAAGACAGACGTGCATGTTTCAGTGCTGATTCTTCAGTGTAGCATCATATAGGATGTAAGCATGTCTAAGTGTATGTGATGAGGGATGAAGCAGATCCACAGCTGAAATGTCATCTTATAAGTGTGACTTTAAATCAAGGTACTGTCTGCCTCTTCTGGTGGCAGCAGAAGTCAGTGAGAGAGATGAAGTAGCACTTATCTGATTCCTAGCTAAATTCATGCTAGTGAGATTAAATATCAGCCAAAGTCACAGCTAAGAAAGGATAATAGATAATAGGGCACTGAGCTCTGTGTAGTCAACATAATTTAGTAAACAACTAAATATATTACTGCATTATGTGCTAATAGTGAATGTAATGATGAAGGTCTTGTCTTTGAATAAGACTATGCCATACTCAACCTGAATAGATGAAAGGGAGTAAAACAGTGCAACTCCTTGAAAATTAAATCAGCCTTGTGAAAAAGCAAGGTTGATTTTTATAAAAACACGTAAACAATTAAAATGCTGGCTGTATGGTACCAAAGGATGCGTGTGTGTGTCCACTGAGACCTCAGGTCAAGTAACAGACCCAGTCACTGGTGACATGAATAAGTCAGCTGGGGTGGGGTATGTGAATTAAACAGCTTGAGCTAATGGAAGGACTGGATGATATGACATTTTTGTCATCAATGGGTTACATGGGAGGCTTCTGTGAATCAGTGTGTCACCAGTAACAGGAAGGGTAAACAGATACTCAGCATCCATGTGCACAGGAACACATACAGAGCATCATTCTCAGATTTCTGGGAGCAGGGCGCTTCAGTTTTCTTTGTAGTTATTTAAATTTTCATAATCAGGAAGGTGCACTGACCAAAATACACATTTCAGGTGTGACCCATGTTCTCTTGGTTAAAAAAAAATCCTTGCCCTGGTCACTGTAGGAGGTCTCCTGTTCAGCCTTCGCCGTCTGTTTAGGAGGAAATGGGGCTTGTGAGGAAGAATGATGCTCAGCATCATCTGTCAGGCCCTGAAAACAGTGTTTTTCTGTGAGATGGAGTGCAGTGCCCTTTATCCCCTACCCCATAGCTCCTCATAGTTCACTCCATCTCATGATAGAGGG
This sequence comes from Protopterus annectens, assembly GCF_019279795.1. Lineage (NCBI taxonomy): Eukaryota > Metazoa > Chordata > Ceratodontiformes > Protopteridae > Protopterus > Protopterus annectens. Next base: position 422,612,365 of record NC_056747.1, on the reverse strand, counting down.
ACTTATCCTTTGCAGTTGCCCTCGGTGACTTGCAGCATTTAATGAGTAGCAACACATTTTCACTGAATTTCAGTCAGTGAAACACATCATGCTTAGCTGAAGTTTAGCTTGTGATTCCACTATGAAAGTAGGTGTGCAGGCTAACAGTATGACATATCTATATGACTGCACTCTTAGCATTTGTTATGTATCACATAGAAACTATAAATATATTTGCTTGTCTGCCACAATCATAGCATGGCTCAAGTCTGACAAAATGTCTCTTGTGATCAGCATGTCTATAACATATGAACATATCCAAATTAACACATACACAAAAACTTTGTAAAATAAAAGATAAGTGTCACACTGATGCTACCAGGTGTGAATGAGTTCACTTCCTGAACAACAGTAGCTAGTGTGACAGTGACAGAAGGCAAGGCGTAAGGGAGGGAAGAACAGTTGTCATAAATGGTCAGTGCTCTGCCTGGCCTAATGGACTTTTCATGTTGTAAGTCTTCCTAAGCATTTTTAGCTTTCATTTTTTGTATGTCATGACAATGCAACATTTTCTGTAACGACATGCCCTTTTCATATCTTAATAATGATACAGAGATCTTTATTCTAAGTGAACAGAGTTTTACGAATGTGGTGTTTTTTTGAAAGAAACAGGAGACTGGAACAAGAGCCTTGACACTTGACTTCCAGACAGGTGGCCATGAAATGTGGATGTTAATCTCACAGCTTTGCCAGTTACTGTGGACATGCTTCATATTTCCAGAAGGAGAATCAGGCCAACTGTTGACAATAAATTCCCACAGTTTAGTGCTGTCAGTAGATGACAGAGTTTTCCTGCTGTGTTTGACAAGAATTATATCTGGATATTTGAAATAATAAAGACCTATTTATTTTGTAAGAAATGTCTTACTGGGACTACATTCTGTTCAACACATAACTAGGTCAGCACATGCTTATGGTAATAAGTGAAATTTCTGCTGTACTCATAACATATATGATACAATATATGTACTACGAATGACTGAACCAAAGTCTTCTGAACTACGATATATTACAGGGTAAAACTAACAAACTAAAAAACCATAAGAGCAGTATCCCAAACTGAATGCTATAAAGACTGAAAGCTGCTATAACACTGATATTCCCCAGCATTTGATAATGCCTACACTAAGTGTACACTCTTCTGAATGAACAGACAACACAGACATAACTCACACCCTCTTCATCCTAATTTTAGTTTTCCTACTGATATTCTTGCAACTTTAAATATTGACAGGGATTCATAAAGGTTACCACAAAGTGTAGACTACATGTACACTTAGTGTAATCTTTCTGTGTGACTAGAAAGCACAAAACGTGTGATAAGAATGTTCTTGAATATACATTGTGTACACTTAGTGTAGGCTTCACTGACTGGGCCATTATCTTTACTACAAACCTTTAAGTCTGTTTAATGATTGAAGTAAACCTCTTCCATACTCCACACCTCTGCTATCTAGTCTCATTTCAAGATTGTACACTATCAGGAATTAATAGAATACCTAGTTTCATTTGAATCTGATCATTGCACAAATCTCTAGGAGTTATACACACACACACACACACACACACACACACACAGATATATATATATATATATATATATATATATAGTTTATTATTAAAACTGCAAGTTGAGATGCCCGCAGATGGAACACTCGAAATTTGGATTTTTGAATGTCCATCTTGCTGAACATCTCCGTATCAAAAGTTCACTGATATGAACTTGAAGTACTGTTAGAGATCGGGGTACAGTGTGGTTAGGGTAATTCATTCATTTCCTCACTGTCATGCTATCTTGGAGTTGAAATATATACATTGAAGGGGGTGGGGGGTCCAGGGGGGCTTGGCCCCCGCAAGAATGTAAAGTTTAATGTTATGTAGTAAGTTCATACTGCTGACAACAAGTACTGGTGTTCCTTTTTTGCTAGGTGCAGAGGAAACTGTATGTCGATTTATATATATGTATATATATATATATATATATATATATATATATATATATATATATATATCCCTATCAGTTTATAAAAGTTTAAAAACTTTGAAGATCATATGGCCAAGACCATATCTTCAAAGTTTTGAAACTTCGAGCATTTTCTATTGAGATCATCGTACAGTGTGGATCTCAGGATTTGCCATTTTCCCCACTGTAGTGCGATCTCAAAGTTGGTATATTTAATTAGCAGGGGGCACGGGGGTGCAGAAGTGTTGTCCCCCTGCAAGAATGTAACGGTAAGTTGTTTTAGTGTTTTTTATTTTTATTTAAAAGTTTCAAAACTTCGAACATATGGTCTCTGCCATATGATCTTCGATAAACTTTGATAAACTGATAGGGATCCATATTATATATGAAAACTTTCAGTAGCTTGCATGTCACATGGTTTTGACATTATTAATGCAAATATGAACAAGCTATATTAGATATCTTGAGGCATCAGCAGCATGCAACTGCAGATGCACCTGGAGGAATTACTAGGCTGTAATGAGTTAAGCCATGTAACACAACACTCCATCAAGGGTATTTATCTTTAAATAAATTATTTATATTTATAGTTCTTTGTTGATGTTTGCATTAAATGATGTGATGTGATGTAACTTCTGGTGTTTTGCATATTTAAGTTGCTATGTTGAAGTGTATGTTGTTTCTGAGGAAGTTCCTTAATAGTCACACCAGTTTGGTTAATTTGTGGAGTGTTGTGTTACATTGGTTACTAGTGTTTTTGTACAACACTAGCATCCTTTTGACTATTCTTTTTATGAGTTAAGCCATGCTTTCTGATTTGCAGGCTTTATGGACTGGGTTTTAAACTGGCCAGGATGTGATAGGAGGTCTTGTTTTCGTATATTAGGATACAGAAGATTTCAAAATTATTACCCTGATTGATTATCTATTGCTAATGTTTCAGATAAGGACAGAAATGCTACCAGCACTACGGCTATCCACACTAGCAGGCCTAAGTGAGTGGTAGGCAGTAAAACTAGGTAAGCTGAAAGTGCTGTCACTTTAGTGGAGTAAGGTTTCAGTGATGACACAAATATCCACATTTTCTACAGTTAGGAAGGCCTTGAGGCATGGCATATTTTTTATTTTCTCTGCTGGTATTCAGCAGTGTTATACTGATATTTGCCAAATTTGAATTTGGATTTACTAGATTGGTAGCCTGAGTATACTGACTTTGTGGAACAGAATGCCTTAACCAGTATTTGCAGACCCCCAGAGCAATAGGTGTGTGCCAGCCTTGGTGAAACAGACAAGACTGTCTTCCATCTTATTGAAGGCTGACACACACATTGGACAGCCTTTTGTTTAAATTGTAGCCTCATTCTCAGTGATGGCAATATACTGCTGAAGACTAATTTCCTTTCAGTCTTAGCGACACACTCTGAGAACTCCATTAAGCCCCTCTTAGTATAGTTTATGTGGGGTGCATTACAAGTCATTTATAACCGCATAAAGAATAAACATATCTTATTCATATTTGTGGTGAATGGGCTTGAGCAGTTAGTGCTATGGCAAATTCTAGCACCTAACTGGTCTGTTAACCTGTCTTTATTCAGCCTTGTGAATGGTGTGTCTGTGTGCTGCACTATGGAGTCACTTATAACAAGTATATTCCCATGAATGGACTGCTCTTATGGCTATATGACTTGGCCAATTCACTCTTCTGAATGTTAACTGTCTTTGTGGAAGAAACTATGTGTGGTTAGGAATGGTGATAGTATGCTGCCTAGGCCTGGCTACAGTATGTTTGCTTTATCTAGTAGGTCTTTGGGTTTTGAAAATGAGTTTTTAACACCTCAGCATATAATGGTTTTATGTATCCTTTATGGTGTATGGATGTAGTGTTTGTTATTGGCAATGACAGTTTATGTGAGAGTTTGTTTCACACATGGACTCATTTTGTGGTAATAGCAAATGGTTGCCTGTAAGCATGTGGCAGTTTGTACACTGCCTCAGGGTGCCTAGTTCTAGAAAACTGGCAACAGATGGAGCAATGTGGAAACTATGAGTTAAGCTTGACCTAGACACAACTGGTGTCATACAGTTTGCAGTATTATAAAATTTTGATGGCTGTTGGTCTACAGAGAAGGACAAGGGAAGTGTATAATACATAAATGACCAAAACATGATTGTAACCATAACTGATTCAAAAATAGCATCCAAACACACATTCTCAGTACCTGGCTATGCCACTGCTCACCCTACCCAACTAGCCAAAATAGATTTTTGACCCTTTTTGGTGTCCGTACTTCTGATCACCTTCTTTTCTTCTCCTATTGAAACTCAATTGAAGGACACTCAAAGTTTTTTTTTTCCTTTTGCATGTACATAAATACATTGAGGCTATAACATTACTCTGTCTCTTTTTTGATATTTATCATATTGATCACTGTTGCAGTAGCCTTAGCTATATGGATTATATCCTGCTGACGATATAACAGCCAATCAGCTTCCAAAGCTTCAAGGCACCTTCCACATGCTTAAACTGTCAAGCAGCTCAACCTGAGCTGACTAAAAGACAAATTTGGGCACGTAGTCCTTCAGAGCTTTACTGCCACCAATGAGTATGCTCCTCTGAGGCTTTTAAGGATTGATGGTCAGCTTGTACTTTCCTTTGCTGTTTTGATAAGTTCTGTTTGCGGAAAAAAAAAAAAAATCAATTTTCTTAATTTTGCTGATTTATTCCTTTGATCTTCAGGAAAGTTATTTTAAAGCTGGGAGTGCTGTATTTTCACAGACTGTATCAAGACTGTAACTTACATTTGAATGAAGCATTCTTTTTTTATGTCATTTTGAAAGTAGTATAACGTAACTCTAAATATTTTTTCTTGGAGAAATTGTATTTATTTTTCTTTTATGGGACAGGTATAGTGTTTAAAGTGCTTTTTACTATGTTTTTCCTGTCAAAAAGGGAACTTTTGTGGACTGGTAATGTTTACAAGCAGTTGTTGCTTGTCTTCTCTGGGAAAGAAGCACCATTTTTGGCTTGAACATGGAACAGACTACCGGTCCCAAGATTAGGCCCTCTGCCAGCCACAAAAAGAAAAACTTAAGCCTCACCAGTTTGCCTCAGACCCAGGTGGGTCACTCTGCCGTGGCCATTTATTGTACCTCAGACCACTCATCTTTTACCCTGGATCCCTCTCTGTAGCACCTACTACCATTATGCTCTGAGTTAGCCACATCCTCTGTGGCTATTGGGGTCCCCTCAGTGGGCAAGGGAGAGACACTCTTGCTGGACCTGGGAAAGGGAACAAGGATTTTTCCCTGTTGTGTCAGAACGCTGTGCCCATCCATGAGGAAACAGCTGGCCCTATGTTTACTGTACAAAAGAAACAGAAAACTAAGTATGCGGCTACTCCTCCTTGAATTTCTTTGGATAGGAGTAGTTTACTGGGTCTGGCTCAGGGTTTAATTCAGGTTATTGATCCTTCTTAGAAAGTAGTTTCTGGAAAATGAATGAGGGATTCCTCTTTTCGTAAAGACATTCAAAATTTGGAATCTGAGCAGGAAGATGCTGGAATGGATATAGGATTTTTCCTCAGATTTCTGATTCACACACAGAGGAGAGCTCAGTTTCTGATTCTCCCTGTGGGGGTTCTCTTTCTCTGAGGCTATTGCTCGAATGTGCCAGTGTTTTCAGTGGGAGAACACAGAGGTTTCTCAGTCCCTCAGAAAATACTATGATTTGTTGCAGAAGGATTTTCCAGACCCTACACCCATTCATTATGTTCTGTCTGCTTTAGATGTGTGTGTTCCTCATAGTCAGTTAGCTGCTCCTAAAAAGCAAGATAGGATATATAAAGTTTCTCAGTCTTTTAAATTTTTATACAATTATCCCCAAACTTGACCTATCATCTTTAGTTGATCCCACTGCTACTAAGCACTTATTTAATTCCAATCCTGTTCTTTATGATAAGGATTGGAAAATTATTGATAGGTATAGGAAAAAAGTGTGTATTCTGCAACTTTGTTTTCATCAGTTCATAGGCTGGTACTAGGCTACAGGCCCCAGGGCCCATACAGGCCTAGCCATAACAATTCTCTGGCTATTTCTTCCCACAGCATTTACTTCCCTGGACCCCTGTCTAGCAGGGTGACTGACGTGATCCCCGGGGTGAATTTCCTATCTCTCATCCAACCATCAAGGTCCCTCTTGAAGAGGGTCAAGGAGGCGCTCTGCTTGACATGTATGGGCAGTCTATTTCAGGGTCTGGGGAGTCTCTGGGTCAGGAACCTATCCCTCCAGCATCTTTTGTTCATTGTGATGACAAGGTTTAGATCCCTGGAGCATGTGTCTCTGAGGGATTGGGATTTCTTTAAGTGTAGCATGTCCAGCAGCTCTGGGTTTGACATGGCCTTGTATGTTAAGCAGAGATCACCTCTGAGTAGATGATATGTGGCAGAGTATAGCTGGAGTTTTTTTAGATGGTCAGCATAGGGCATCTGCTTTAGGCTGTGATTCTTTTAGTGAGGTATTTCTGTGGCCTTTCCAGTTGTTGCAGATGTCTTGAGAGGTACATACCAAATGGGGTGTTGTATTCTATAATGGGTCTAATGAGGGATGAGTACAGTGGACAATGACCTCCTTTTTTCTGGATGAAAAGCCCTTAGTGATGAGGTATGCCACATAGAGGGATTTCCTGACTGTTGTAGCAATGTGGTTATCGAAGGTGAGACCACTGTCCACTTGTGTCCCTAAGTCTCTTATTACACTTTTGGTGTTTAGTGTACTGCTACCTATGTGGCAATTCACGGGTACATGTTTTTTCCCAAAGGAGATAACTATACATTTCTTGGCACTGAGCTTGAGCCCATGGCTCTGGCACCAAGCATCTGTTTCTGTAAGGCCCTTTTGTAGAATATCCACATCATTTGGGGATTCAGTAATGGCTCCCAGTTTACAGTCATCTGTGAACTTTGTTAGCCAGAGTCCCTTAGTGTTGGCCTGTACTTCAGAGAAGTAGATGTCAAACAAGAGCGGTCCCAGGACTGAACCCTGAGGTACTCCACTTGTCACTTGTCAGGAGCTGGATTTGGAGTGTGCTACTTTTACAGTATGGGTTCTGTCATTAAGCCAGTTGGCAACCCATCGAGTGACGTAGGGATTAATGCCCAGTTCAGTAATTTATCTATGATTCCAGAGTAGGGGAAGGTGTCAAAGGCCTTGGCGAGGTCCAGATAGGATTTTAGAATTATGAAGTATCAGGCTCAAGTTTGTTCTGACAAATTGTGAGAGTATGAGGAATGTTTCATCTGCAGTTTCTTCTGGTGAGGAAAAATCTGCTATAAATAACTTTGTTTCTTCTGTCACACAAGTCACTATTCATTGTTTGCAGTGTGTTTGTGACTGTTGATACTGCTTCTAGGGCTGTTACTGTTTGCAGGGCTGCATTCTCAGAACCTCCCCGATGATGTTAAAAATGAGATTTTAAATTCTCCTTTGGATAGAGATTTTGTGATTGGACCCTTTGCTGCAGAAGTGTTGAAAAGTCCTTACACTATTGGATCCCCTGCCAAGGGTAACCCAACATCCAGCCAGTATACCAAAGCCTAGGTTGTTATAGGGATGTCGTACATCACACGTATGCTTTCTACACATGGCATAGGGCATAAAGGTGTTATACGAACATACCTTCCTCTGAACTTCTTTGTCACCAGTCCAAACATCATTTTTGATTCTTGGTCTGAATGCTGCTTCATCTGCTGGTTACCAAGCTGTTTCAGATAAGTACCCTGTTGGGGTGTTTGCTTTTTATCATTGCCTTTTCTTTTGGTTGTAAGGTTGCATGTTATCCAGAAAGAGAGAATGTCAGTGCGGGAGACAGATTCCCCATAAGGACCATCACGAGCAGTGTTTGTTTTGATTAGGTGTTTCTCACGACCATACGTCATGCCCTATTTGTCAGGCATTTGCCCCCAAAAATCTTCATAGTCGTCTCTCCTCTTCCTTATCTATCTACCTGGAAAACCAGCTTCTTAAATTGGATACAAAGGAGGAATTGTTCTGGCCTGAGGGTTAGCCATCTGCTAAGAAGGCCAAAAAAGTTAAGTTGGATTCAACTGTTGTGCCAACCCAGACGTCCCTGTCTCGAGGATGTCTGTCAGTTTTGTCTGCTATGACTGCTTTAGAGGGTGTCATGGATCTGGCTTCTCACACATTCTTGGAGGTTCTGCAGACATCTGTTTTAGATGTTTTGGGGAGAACCATGGCCAGTAATATGTGAGGGACTGAGGGGTGTCTTGTTAGGCAGGAGATTCCCACTACATTGATTGAGTGTCAGGAGGGGTCCAAACTTCATAAGATGTTTGTGGCAGACATCCCTTTAAAGATGAAGCAAAAGATAAAGCATATTTCATCTGCTCCAAAGGATCCTCAGTGGCAAGGTTTTACACAGGGGTTGTTAAATGCTGTCATGGCTTTGAAGCCTCCTGGGGAGTCTCTGTTCCTGCCCCTCCTTGGTCCTCTACACCTCTTAATAAGGCCAGGGAGCATGGCTCTTCTAATGAGGACTTAGACTCTGATGAAGAGTCTTTGGCCTATTCCTCCAGGATTCCCTCTCCATTAGTTTATGGTTCTTAGAAGGACTCCATTAGTCCAGATTCTCCTTTTGAGGAGATGCCTTTTGGGATACTACCTCTCATATGATGGAATTTTTGAAGTAGGGCTGTACTCAGTTTTCTAATGTTCAGAAAAAGTATTATGAATTCCTCCAAAGAGGTGCTATGAACTCCTCCAAATGGAGTCTCCCAAGACCTCTGCTGTTCCTCCTGTTCTTGCTACTTTGTTGGACACATTTTCATCAGCCTTTCAGGCTCCTGATAAACCTGATAGGTTTTATAAGGTGCCTGGTGATTATAAATTTCTTTATAAGTGTCCCTCTGCTGGCCCCTATGTTATTTATGTCTCTTCCGACAAGCCTTCCAAGCTTCTGTCTTCTACTAAACTGCTTCTGTCTGACAAGGGCAGTAGAGCAATGGAAGGATTGAGCAAAAAAGTGTACACTGTTGCTACCCTGGCCTTTTGGACTGTCAGTTACCAGATCCATATGACCAGGTATGTTTTAGCCTTTCTCTCTCAGGCCTTTCAAGTTATTTCTGACCTTCAAGATTCTGAGGGGAAGGCTTTGGCCCTCTCTTTGTTGGGATCCTCTTCTGAAGAGACTTGCCATTCCATTAAATGAAATTATGATGCAGCTGATGCCTCTTCTAGAGCTGCTGCCTTTGGTTTTGTGTTAAGGCGCTATTCCTGGCTTCACCTTCAGCATTTGTCTGATGATATTAAGGCCAAATTGATGGATGCTCTGCTTGGCAATAAAAATCTCTTTGGTTCTGCAGCTGCTGAGGTTTTTAACTCCCTTCAGGAGAAGGGTAAGGCTATACAGAAATTGAAACATATTTTTTCTTTCCCCATTCCCAAATTTCAGAGGAATTATCCTGCCAAGCTTTTCTTTGTACATAGACAATCTCGCCTTCCTCCCAAAGGCAAAAAGGGTTCTAGAAGGGCTCCTCCTGCTAAGTCTACTGAGACTTCTACAGCTCAGAAGCCTCATTTTCCAGACAAACCAGGTTCTGTCGGACTATCTTCTTCCCTCCTTCCCTCCCTCCTAAGCCAAGTTCCTCTATGTCTTTGTCTTTCTCTGTCCCTTTACAATTAGTTAAGAATCACTCAGGATTCCTGGGTCCTAGCCATTCTTTATCAGGGGTATTACATGGTATGGAAGTCCCTTCTTCCTTTTTTTGGCTCTTCCTCAACCTAACAGCTGCCCTGTTTTCTGGATGTCCTTCAGAGCCTTTTGTCTCAATGCACTGTCCAAGCAGCTTCTGCTTCTCAAATGGGGAAGGGGTTTTATTCCAGAATGTTTCTGGTTCCCAGGAAAGAAAGCACCTAGAAACCCATTCTGGATCTTTCCCTGCTCAACACATTTTTTAAAGGTTCCTTCCTTTCAAATGATATCCTTTCAGCCCTTGTTCCCTCTTCTTCTTCTTCTGCCTCAGGCTTTCCTAGTCTCTCTGGATCTCAAGGATGCCTATCTTATTCATCCCCATTTCAGGACATTTTTACATTTCTATGTTTCTTCCTTGCATTTTTAGTTCTCTATTTTGTCCTTTGGCCTCTCTACTGCCCCAAGGGTAATCACCAAATGTCTCACTCCTGTGATTGCTTTTTGCAGATGAGGGGAATACAGATCTTTCCTTACCTGGACAACCTGCTCATTCAGACTTCTTCTCCAGAGACCTTGCTTTAGCAGCATCACTATGCTATTTGCCTCTTGCAAAGCCTAGCATGTATGATAATTTTCCAGAAATCTTTCCTGACTTCTTCTCAGGATCATGTTTTTCTCATTTGCAGGCTTCGGACCATTCCTGTGCTGTCTTCCCTGTCACCACCCAAGGATTTATCTCTGATTGCATTTTTTTCAATCCCTTCTTCCCCTGGTCTCAGTTATACCCAAGGAGCTTCTAACAGCTCTGGGATACATGGCTTCCACCATTCCTTTGCTTCCTCTAGCCAGGCTTCATATGAGAAAGTTACAGTGGTTCCTAAAGTCAGTCTGGCTTCAACATTCTTATCCTTTGGACTTTCCACTTTCTCTTCTTCTACGCCTCAAGCAAGAGCTTCAGTGGTGGATTCATCAATTTTGTCTCAACCCAGGGTTTCTTTTTCAGTCTCCATTCTCCTCTCAGGAACTATTTTTTAGGCTCCTCAGTCATGGGATGGGGAGCTTTTTTGGTCTTCTGAAGGCTCAGGGCCTTTAGTCCCTTCGTCAGAAGAAGGACCATGTCAACATCAAAGAGATGAGGGCTCTTCTTCTGTCTTTCAGGCCTTGCATTCTCTATTCATTCCAGGGCCCCTCAATGTCTTTACAGACAATATCACAGTGATGTGAAAAATCAACAAGCAAGGGAGGACACAGTCTCACCTTTTGTGCAGTCTAGCTCTTCAAGTTTGGGATCTGCCTGTCCAGTATCAGGTAACTCTTCAGACTGTTTGTATTCCTTCAGAACTAAACATTATGGCAGATTATTTCAGCAGGTCCATAACACAGATTCATGAATGGATGCTTCACAGACATATTTTTTGTGCATTGTCCACAAGTGGGGTACTCATCAGGTATATATTTTGCCTCCCCTCTGAACAGACAACTTCCTCTCTTTTGCACCAGAGTCCCATGTCCTCTGGCTTGGAAGGTGGATGCCCTATCTTTCTCTTGGGAGGGGATGTTTCTGTACACCTTCCCTCTCCTTCCTGTCATACCGAGGGTCCTGTTCAAGATAGAACAAGACTCTCCCAAAATCTTGTTGATGACTCCCTTTTGGCCCAGACACTATTGGTTTCCTCTTCTTCTCCACTTAGCCAAGGGAAATCACCACAAGTTACCGCACAAAATGGACCTACTTATACAAGACAAGGGATTTCTCATACATCCCCACTTGTCCACTATAAGACTGATACTGTGGGCAATAGGGTTTTAATTCCTTTTAGGCACCATTTTTCTGAAGATGTGCTTCGGGTTCTGCAGGAGACCAGGAAACTCACTACCAGGAAATCTTATTATCCAAATGGAAGAGATTTTCTGTTTGGTGCCTTGTTTGTAACCTGGATCCACTTCTGTAGATGTTCCTTTGGTTCTCTGTTATTTTTGTCAGTTGATCAATGCTGGATTGGCATACTCTTCAGTTAAAGCCCACCTTTCTGATATTTCTGCTGTCAACCTTTGACTTCTAGATTTGAGGTCAAACAATTCCTTAAAGGTGTCCCTCATATTAGGCCACCCAGGAAGCCTATTCCTTCTTCCTGGGACCTTAATTTTGCTCTTGAAAAATTGACTCGGGCTACTTCTGAGCCTGTAGCTTCATCTTCCTTACAGCATTATACTTGGAAGACTGTTCTTGTGCTTGAGGACCTTATGGCTGTACCTCCTTTTTGAATTTTTCACAGGAACATGGAGTTTCTTCATACTAATCTTTCTTTTATGCCCAAGGTAGGTAATCAGTTATCTTTTAATCAGTCTATTCATTTGCCCACTTTCTTCCCCCTTCTCCGCAATTTCCGGGTCTATATTAATTCATCAAAGGTTCACTTAATCAAACCCTAATCAGTGAACATTCATTTCAGTAAACATTCTCATCAAAAACATTTAAACAGGGAAACTGTTGGCCAAAATAACACAGTATGTAAAACCCACCAAAGTGTGGGGCTGAACCCCACCCCACCCCCTAACTATACATACACACACACACACATATATATATATATATATATATATATACACACCAACTCTGAGATCACACTACAGTGGGGAAAAGGGCAAAAAGGGCAAATTTGTGCTGCTGGACAACTGCTTCCTTTCCCAGTGCAAATATTTTGCAGATATGAACGTACGTTGAAATGAACATTTGATAGTGTTCGATGAAGAAGGGTTTGCTGAAGTGAACCTTCAATGAATTAGTATAGACCTGTTGTCTGCTAGTGAGAAGGTTTAGCACATCTTGGATTTATGTAGACAACTCAGATATTATTTAGATAAAACTAAAGCCATGCATAAATCTGAGCAACTTTTTGTTTCTTTTCATCCTAGGTCTTGAGGTGTGGCTGTTTCTAAGCAAACTGTTTCTTCTTGGATCTCCATGGCCATTTGCTTTGTTACTCATTTCATGTAGAAAGCCTTTATTCTTCTGTTAAGGCTCATTCTACCAGGGCTGTGGCTTTTCCTGGTGTTTTTTTTTTTCAAAGGATTAGATACCAACCTCATCTGTAAGCAGCTGCTTGGACTTCTGTACATACTTTTACCAAACATTATAAGCTGGATATGGTTTCCAGGGCTTTAGATGGATTTTCCAGGGCTATCCTGCATGGCTTTATTGAGGGCTCTGCTGGACGTCTCCCTAGTTTCCTCTTGAGCTTTTGCACTCTCCTTAGAGTAAGGAATACTACAACAGTGATATGTAAGGACATAGTACAGTTGTGCAAAATCTTACCATAACAGTTGATATCCTTCCCTTCACTGTTGCAATATTCACTCCCTCCGTCCATCCCCCTTTTTCTTTTTCCTTCTGGATGCATGTGTTCCTCTTTTACTCCTTGGACTGGTGTTTCTCCTAGGGCTTTTCTGTTCTGAGGAAGGTATATCTGTACATCACCTCTATGTCTTAGGGCATGAGCAGGTGGCATACGTGTGAAGTATGACATCCCTATAACAACCTAAGGCTTTGATATACTGGCCGGACATCGGGATACCCTTAGCAGAGGATCCCTAGTGTAAGGAATACTGCAACAATGAAGGGATGGACATCATCTAGATCTTTCTTTCCTAAACATATTTGTGATAATGCCCAAATTCAAAATGGTGCCACTGGTAACACTAGACTTAAAAGATACTTTTCACATTCCTTTTCATCCAGACTTCAGAAGTTTCTTAAGGTTTTTTGTTTTTGGATCACATTATCAATTCTCTGCCTTACCCTTTGGATGATCCACTGCACCAGGAGTATTCACAAAGTCTCTAACTCTAGTTATAGTTCATTTCAGGCTGCAGGGTATATATATTTGTCCATATTTAGACTTGCTTATCTTTGCATAGTCTTTTTCAATGTGTCAGGAATCTCTCTCTTGGGTGAGAGATCTCTGACACAAGATGGAATTCTAAGAGAACAAGTCTTTCTTGACTCCTTCACACAGGATTGAGTTCCTGGGATGTCAACTAGACAACTCGGTTTAAAAATCTTTTCTTCCTCAGGAAAAAAATAGATATTTATTTAGATCTATTTCTGAGGTTTTCCTCTCAGACTTCAGACACTGCATGGGAATACTTCAGGATTCTGGGTCTCATAGCATCTATGATTCTCAAGATACTCCTGGCAAGACTCCACATAAAAATGATACAGTGATATCTGAAATCTGTTTGGTCCCACCATCAACAACCTTTATCTTTTAAAAACCCAGTGCTGGGGTTTGTTAGACGAGACATCTTTTGGTGGAGACAACAGAAATCCATAAATACAAGTTTGTCCTTATCCCTCCCTACTCCAAAGCCATCAGTCACCACAGACACTTTGAACTTTCCTTCTGGGGCAGTTTCAGGAGTGATAAAAGTGCAGGGCATGTGGAACCCCAAGGGCAGGTGCAAGCACATAAATATCAAGGAGATGCTTGCCCTGATGAAGACACTCAACTTTCTGAACCATCTTTGGTCTCTGGAACCTCTTCAAATGCTTACAGATAATACCACAGTCATGTGGTACATCAACAAGCAAGGGGATACCAGGGTGTACCTCCTTTGAAGACTAGCCTTGTTAGCTTGGGATATAGCTTCACAAGTGTAATCTCACTCTACAGGCATCCTGCATTTTGTCAGAGTAAAACTGTATGGCATAAAAGCTGAGTTGGACCAGGGCAGACCCAAACGAATGGAAACTAGATCATGAGGTCTTCCAGGATTTGATCCATCTGTTACAAGTTGTTTAAGTAGACCCCTTTGCCTCCTCTCTGTACAATCAACTAGCAAGATTCTGTTCCAGGACTCCATGTTAGAAGGTCTGGAAGACGGATGCTTTTTCTTTTCCATGGACAGGAATGCTCCTGTTTACTATTCCACCATTTCCACTAATATCCAGGGTACTTCTGCCCCTACAAGATCTTTGTGGTGACTCCATTCTGGCCCAGGCAACTTGGTTCTCCCTTCTTTTGGAAATGTCATAGGGCAATTGCCGCAAACTTCCTCACAGACTGGATCTAGTCACACAAGAACATGGGTGTTTGATGCACCCCTACATCAATCATCTTTAATTGACTGCCTGGATGATAGGGTCTTAATTACTTTTAGGCACCTGTTTACTGAGGACGTGCAGCAGGTACTAAAGGAGACAAGAAAGCCTGGTATTGGAAAATCATATATTGGCAAATGGGAAAGGTTTTCTAGTTGGTGCCAACAAAATAACCAGCAGCCATTCAGGGCTAGTTGTTCTCTGATTTTCCAGAATTTGTGTGAGTTACTATCCTATGGCTTTTCTTATTTTTCTATCAAGGTTCATTTATCTGCCATTTCAGCATGTCTGCCCATGGATCATCCTCTTTCAGTGCATTTTCATGTCACATTGTTCTTGAAAGGGGTTTTGCATAAGAGGCCTCCAAGTAAATTGGTTGCCCCTCCTTGGGATCTTAATTTTTTGTTAAAGAAGCTAAAATTTCTTCATTTGAACTTGTTAATCTGGCTGACTTGAGGTTCTTAACATGGAAAACAGTTTTACTGATTGCTCAGACCTCTCAAGAAGGGTATCTGAGTTATAGGGTCTTATCATGAGTCACCCCTATCTCAATTTCCATAGGGATAGGAATTCTTTGAGAACTAATCCTTTTATGTTTAAAGTGATATCTGAGTTTACTTTAAGTCAAACTATCCATCTCTCAGTTTTCTTTCCTAAACTTAAAAATAAGGGAGAAAGGATACTCCATACTTTGAATGTCCACAGACGGCTCAAGTACTATCTTGACAGAATGAAATCTTTCAGATCTTCAAATTAGTTGTTCATTTCTTGTGAAGATAAGAGGAAGGGACAACCTGTGTCAAAACAGACTATTTTTGAATGGTTGTCTAAGGCTATTACCTTTTGTTATGCTCACCATAACAAATCTATTCCAGGCAGGTTCAATGCTCACTCTTCTCGGGCCTTAGCTTTTCCTATAGCTTTTTGGAGAGGGTTGGATTCTAGAGGTATTTTAGAAACTGATACTTTATTCTCTGTACATACTTTTATAAAGCACTATAAGCTTGATTCCTTCTCAAGGTCCAGCTCAAGCCTTGCTAGGACCCTTCTCCAGAGGCTTCTGGACCCTTCCTCCTTCCACCTCCCAGATGTAGTTAGATATGGTAGTCTCTGTATATAGCTAAGGCCACTGCAGCAGTGATGAATATGATGAACATAGTACAGCTGTCTAAATTGAACTGAACATAACAGTAGATGTTCGAATGATCACTGCTACAGTAGCTGCTCCCTTTCTCCATGCTTCTTGTTTTTTAGTGTGTTTTTTATATTAGTGTGTGAACAATTATTTTTCTTGTTCCTAGCATTGTCCATTTAGGCCCCAGCCTCCCTCTGTCTGCTGGCAAGAAAGCTCTGGGGGATTTCGCATTCAAACTTGTCTTTTAGTCAGCTTAGCTTGAGCTGCTTCACAGTTTGGGCTTGTGGAAGATGCCCTGAAGCTTTGAAAGCTGGCCCGCTGTTATATTTTTGGCAAACTATAACTTATATAGCTAAGGTTACAAAAGCAATTCTGTCCACCTAGAGCTAATTCTTATCCTCTAACCAGTCTTTGTTGGCATAAGATGTTCTGTACAATACATTCAGTTGCATTCTCAGTTATCTTGCCTAGTTGCAGTCAGACTACTTTACAAGGAGGATCAATAGCCTGAATTAAGCTCAACTGGAATATATTCAAATAAACAGATACACTTAATATACTCAAGAAAAGTAATGACTTTTTCATCATGTGTAACATTTTCTATCCCTTAGATGAGTCATATATCATGCATAGAAGCACATTGAGTGTTGCTCTTGCAGTTCATTTTTGTCCTGGAATTATCATCATTGAATGTTGCTACAATGTGCAACACATCTTCCTGAAAAAAGTATCAATACGGTGCCACAGTATAATCGTAGGTGCAATGACAGAGTAGAGCTACTGGTACACCATGGTATAGCTTTCAATCTTGTTATATACAGTAATACTGGTAAACTTTATTCACAGATTATTCTACATGTTTAATCATAACAATAATCCATGGCAGGAGTGTGGATCTCTACTTGGACTTACTCTCTCACTTAGTAAGATTTGGTCCCCTTTATTATTTTATTTAGTGTGGAGCAGTGTTTCATGAGTATTGATTTCAGGTAACAACACAATACACTGACAATGAATGTATTTAGCAAAAGAAGAAAACAATGCAGAGGTGTTTACACATGCAATGCAGAGGCAAAGTGATATTTACAATGCATAGGTATAATAATGTTACAACAAGCGCATGTATATATATATATATATATATATATATATATATACATATAGATATATATATATATATATATATATATATATATATATATATATATATATAGATATATATATATACATATAGATATATATATATATATATATATATATATATATATATATACATATATATATATAGGTTTACTACCACATTGTCAATCGCAGTATGTGCGATCAACCAATGTGCAAAAGAATTGCAATTACTGCATTGTCGACCTTACAATAGCGAACATTCGCTATAGCAAGGTTCGACAATGTAGTGCAGATCGCACTATAGTAGGGATCGGGAAATGTACCTGTTCCTCAGTGTAGTGCGATCTCAGAATTTGTATATATAAGTAGGGGGGGTGGAGGTTGCAGGGTGGCTTGCCTTCCTGCAAAAACTGTTGTAGAATGTTGAACAGATTTGAAGGTGTACTACGCAGTCTTTCCTGTTTTGACTATGGCTGTTCAAAAATGTCGATTCGATGTCCACAAAAAACACCATTCGACAATTTTATTGTTCGGTCATCTGTGTTCCGTACAAACGCGTCGGCCATATCATCTTCCGATTAATTTACACTCGGACATGTGATAGTAAACGATATATATATATATATATATATATATATATATTTATATATATATGGATCTAGGATGTTTGCTCGAGTGAATGTAAATGTAGTGTTTTGTAACACACTTTAATGAAAGCGCTTTCATTAAAGTCTGTTCGGTTATTATGGATTCAGCCATTTGCTCACTTGAGCAAACGGCCTAGATCCATATGTATATATATATATATATATATATATATATATATATATATATATATATTCAAAACTTCGAATCTTATATGGTTGACACCATATGATCGAAGTCTTGAAACTTCAAATCTTTTAACGGAGATCTCCGTACAGCTTGGAAAGGGAAGATTTCCCTTTTCTGTAATGTAGTGCAATCTCGAAGTTGGTATATTTAAGTAGCGGGGGGTGTGGGGGGTGCAGGCAGGCTTGTCCCCCCTGCTTAGAGCATTTAAATTGTTTGTTTTTGTAGGTTGTTGTGTTTTATTACATTTGTGATGTTGCAAGACTTCGATTATATGGTATCGACCATATCAGATTCGAAGTTTTGAAGCTTTGATAATGTAATATAGACCCTATATATATATATATATATATATATATATATATATATATATATACACATATGCACACATATACACATACATAAGAAGCTTTAAGCAGTAAGCATGCCCACTGATGAGCTGTACAGGGTGTTTCGGAGCAAGGAAGAAAAAAGTTCTGAGTCATCTGTTTAAAGGAGATATCCAACTTGTATGCACTGGGATGATGTGGGCATAGAGTGAAAGCAAATGACTTGAAACTAGATATGTGCAAGAAATGTGGTGAGATGAAAATGACAATTACGCACACTGAGTTTTCTAAATCCTACAATGACTGACGTCCCTTGATATAGTTTAATTGCTGTTATAAGTGAATGTTTTTCACATTTGGCAGTCTTTACATGACAGGTCAGTCTTGTGCATACCAGGTATGCCCCAATTCAAGAGCTACTAAATGATCATGGGTGGGATGGTATGTTTAGGCTGTGTGGCCAGGGTTCAGAAATGCATAAAGCACTGAATGTTCCTGTTTACAGCATGATTGCTTAGTGTGTGATTTATTTATTTATTTGTTTGTTAACCAGGTGGGTGAGCTGGTGTACTGACCCTATTCAGTCATCCCTCAAGAGCAGATTCAAGTACAGAAGCAATGACACAGTATAAGGGGATATGAGGCATACTCATGTATGCAGTGGAAATGCATCATTCAAAAGTACAACTAAATAAAATCACTAAGGCTGCGAGCAAAACAACATTAGGGCTGGGTCACAAAATCAAGAGTGCAAACAAATTTATTGAAACACAATAAAAGTTAAGCACTTTTGTCTTCAAAAATATATGTAGAGCAATTTTAGCATTGCTTATCTAACTATATGTAGGTTCATATGTAAGTACTAGGCTATCTGCCAAAGGGCATCTATAAGCCTAGTCAGAATGTGTTGGCTTTTGTCGCCCCCTTAGATTAGTTCCCTGTGCCTCTGTCCAGCGGAACCACTCAGTGATTCCCCGGGGTAAATTTTATGTTTCCTATCCACTCGTCAAGGTTTCTCTTGAAGAGTGTTAGTGAGGGGCACTGTCTAATGTAGATTGGAATCCTGTTCCAAAGCATGGGGAGTCTCTGGGACAGGAATCTATCCTTCCAGCATGTCCTATTTATCATTGTGGTGAAGTTTAGATCCCTAGAGCATGTGGCTCTTGGGGATTTGTTTTTTTTTAGGTGTTGCATGTGGGTTGGACATGACCTTGTATGTCAGGCAGAGATTACCTCTGAGTAAGCGGTATGCAACCGAGTACAGCTGGAGTTTCTTCAGTCGGGCTGCATAGGGCATCTGGTTGAGGCAAGTAATCCTCTTGGTGAGGTACTTCTGTGGTCTTTCCAGCTGTTGCAGGTGTCTTGTAAGGTACATTCCAAATGGGGCATTGTACTCTATGATGGGTCTGATGAGTGATGAGTAGAGGGGCACAATAACCTCTTTTGTTCTAGATGCAAACCCTTTTGTGATTAGGTGGGACACATAGAAGGATTTTCTAACCACCTTGGCAATATGATTATCAAAGGAGAGATTACTGTCTACTTGGGTCCCCAGATCCTTTATTACATTTTCTGTATTTAGGGGACTACCATGTATGTGGTAGTTCGCGGGTACTTTGTTTTTTCCAAAGGGGATGACTATGCACTTTTTGGCATTTAGCTTGAGGCCATGACTTTGACCCCAGGTATCCGTCTCAGTGAGACCCTTCTGGAGGATGTCTGTATTAGCTGGAGAGTCAATTATGGCCCCCAGTTTGCAGTTGTCTGCGAACTTGGACAGCCATAGTCATCCTGCGCTTGCCTATACCTCTGAGAAGTATATACTGAACAGGAGGGGGTCCCAGGACTGAGCCTGGAGGATGCCACTTGTAACTGGTTTAGAGTCGGGCCTAGAGTCTGCAACTCTCACCGTGTGGGTTCTATCCATGAGCCAATTGGCAACCCATCTCGTGACGTAGGGGTTTATATTCAGACTGGTGAGCTTGTCTATAATACCAGAATGGGGAATAGTGTTGAAAGCCTTTGCGAGGTCTAGGTAGACTGTTTGGACCTCCTTTCCCTCATCTAAAGCCTTGGTAACTGTCTCAAAGAAGTCCACCAGGGTTAGGAGGCATGATCTGCCCTTAAGAAAGCCAAACTGGGTAGGGTCCAATGTTTGAAGGTTCCCAATGTCTCTGTTAATGAATTCCATGATGATATGCTCCATAGCCTTGCAGACCAGGCTAGTCAGGCTTATAGGGCAATAGTTCCCAGGGTCCGAGCAGGATAATTTGCTGTGCACCACTCTATGGGTACATTACCTGTAGAGAGGCTGAGTTTGAACAGTGTGTTTAGGTAAGGGGTTAGTTCATTTTGGAACTCGTGTAAGACACAACCTGGGACACTGTCTGGTCCCATGATTTTTGGCTTTGGATAGGGCTGTTTTAACCTGTGTCAGCGATTGCCGGGGCTCTAAATTCTTCTGGTATGGTTATGGGCCCTTTAGGGGGTGGTGTTTGCACTAAACCTGTCTGCCAGAATGTTGGCAATATCAGTCGGTTCAGATTATTTTGTGCCATTCTGCATTAACTCAGAGCAGATCTGAGAGTTTCCACTTAGGTTCTTGACATAGCTAAAGAATGCTTTGTGGTTATCTTTGGAGTCCTTGGCAATTTTTCTTTCGAAGCTAGCCTTGGATGATTTTATGAGGGATCGTAGTTTCTTGCTGATACTGATCAGGGATGTTTTTCCTTCTTGGGATTTTACTCTTTTCTGTACTAGTTTCCTCCTTCTATTGTATAGCTTGTTTATGGCAGGGGTCCACCAGACTGGTTTCCTTTTCTTGGAGGAGTGAGTCTTGGTTTTGCTTGGGATAGCATGATCCATGCATTCTTGCAGGTGCTCATAGAGTGCCTTTGTAAGGGATTCAGCAGCTTGGACAGTGTTGCCCTTTAGGATGGGGCCTGTGAAACTTTCCACCTCAGTCTTAAGTAACGTGAAGTTTGCTTTTGAAAAGTTTTTCACGGTGGTTTCTTTGACTGGGGGTGGGGGCAGAATGTGGATATCCAGAATGATTAGTCTATGGTCTGATCTAACCAGCGAGGGTTTGACCTCCGGTGTAGAAACTGGTCACCCATGTTGGTGATGACCAGGTCCAATATGTTGTCACCTCTTGTGGGGGTGTTGACCAGTTGATCCAGGGCGTTTGAGTTTATAAATTCTAGGAAGCATTGGGCAAGGGAGTTAGTACTTGAGTAGTTCTCCCAGTTAATGTTTGGGTAATTGAAATCACCCAATATAATTTGGTAGGACCTTCATATTTTCCAGTGTCTCCAGAAATGTGGAATGAGGGTCCTGGGTAATGGTGGGTGATCTGTAGCAAGCTACAATTTGAATTGCAGTTTTGCCCATTGTTAGTTGCACATGGATGATCTCTGAAGCATTGTGCTGTGCCACTAACCTAGAAGTGTGGGTATCCTTGATGAATATGGATACACCCCCACCTTTTGTGTTTTGGTCTGGGTTCTGTGGCCGAAAAGTATGGTATGAGTTATAGCCTGGTAGTGCTGGGATGCTCTCTGGAGCCTTAAACCATGTTTCTGTTACTGCACAGATATCGATGTTCTCCATATGAGGAGTGCCTTGAATGCATGCATTTTGAGGTTTAGAGTTCTGGCATTGAGTAGCATTACCCTCAGTTTTTGGTTAGTAGTGTTTTATAAACTACCAAGTTCTCTGCATACATATGAATAGATATTTACAGTAGATATTTAGAGTAAGTAGGTAGGATTGGATCTAGACCAATTGTATATAAACTGGAATTTGAAGACTGTATAAGAATATTTTATGTCATATTCACATATACCATGCAAATGTGTCATATTTAAAGATATATACTGTAGAACAATTTAAGCATCGCTTATCTAACCGCATATAATGTTTTTTAAAAAAACTACAAAGTTCTGGGTATACAGGAGAATACACGTATGTATTTACAATAGGTAGGACTAGAACCAGAACAGTTGTTCATTTAGTGGAACAAGCATATTATATGTTTTCACCTTCACCCATAGGGAGCAAAAGAATATGCCATTCAGTTTACCAGAGTCTTGAAAGCATGTACACACCACCTCCTTTTGTAAGTATGCCTTAAATCGTTTTTAAACTGATGTTTTCTTATCTGTTAGGAAGTGGTTCCAAGTTACAGGACCACTCTTTGAGAAGACTCTATCACCAATAAAAGTTTTGAAGGGTAGTACCATTAAAGTGTTGGTGTCTTCTTGTGTGTCTAAGAAAGTAGCTTGGCTCTCTAATGGATAGTTTCCACTTCCAAGGTAGCAATAACATTCATTTTGAATTTTGAAAAAGATGGAGCCAAGAAGGAGAGTGACTTTGGCTGGAGCCACAAACAGCAGCCCACCTTTGCTGTTGTCTTATTGATGACAGAGTGATCAGTGATTAAGAAACTGCTGTGGTGTTACATCAGTAAGCAGGCTCTGGTCCATAAAGCTTCCTGCAGATTTGGCAGTCCAGGGGCATGGTTAATGCTAATTAGCCATATTCAGTCAGAACATTTTGCCAGGATTAAAATAGCATGGAACAGCTATTCAAAGAATAGCTCTACTGCACATTTTGTTCAGTAAAGTGATTCTGTAGTAGGGATGGGGCCATAAGTAACACTGCACATAAATACTTTGAAGTCATCTGCTGGAGAGACAGATATGTGTTTGCATGCAGGGCCATGACTGAAGCTTTCTGGATGCCTTTGTGTGTGTATGATTGTCTAGATGTGTGTGGGTGGGTGGGTGCGTGTGTGTGTGTGTGTGTGTGTGTGTGTGTGTGTGTGTGTGTGTGCATGAATGTCAGTATGTGCCTATGTTTGTGTGTGCTTGTTTGTAAGTGCCTGTGCCATTTGTTGCATGGATTGATAGGGGCAAACACTGGTGTAGTTATCTAAACTATGCAGTGTGTTCATTTTAGCGATGCGATAATGGGCCATTAATGAGATATTGCTGCATGCAGCTTTACTACATCTCTGAATTACATTATGTCACTATCACACTGTTGGGTACTGTGACATTGCCCAAATAGCACTGATGAGTCCCTTCCTGAGTGCTTTGCAATGCATTTAATATAAAATGTGTTTGTTTTAGTAAGGTAATTTAATAGAAGTGCTTTACTATTGTCCCAGCTAACTGACACAGTAAATGTTAGAGTGCATAGAATCATTAACAATGATGTTTTTACATTAATTAATTAATTGAAAAGTACTGTTAAAATATAATAACACAATTAATTTTCTTGCATTTGAATGAAAACTACATTTTTTTAAAATTAATTAATTAATTTAATTAATTATTTTTTTTAATATTGCAAGCAATAGTAAAGAAAGTCAACCTTTGTGAAGTCAAACATCCTGGCTAATTACAATGTTGATAATACGACCCTAGGAGTCGATCCAGTGGTTAAGGATCTAGGTACGTATATAGGCAGTAGCCTTACCTTCGACCACCACATGATCACATTGGTGAGGAAATCCTTTTATGTTGCTGAATGTATAAGTAAGGGCATGCCATGGCATCTAGGTCCAAAGAGGTCATTACCCCACTGTACTCTGCCCTTATCAGACCAGTCATAAACTACAGTGCTGCCTTTGGTATGTATCTGACCAGGCATATGCAGCAACTACAGAAACCTCAGAGGTTTCTCACAAAAAGAATACAAGGTGTAAGAAACCTGCCTTATGCAGAGTGCCTTAAAGCCCTTTCACCCTACTTAGTCTCCTACAGAATGCTGAGAGGTGATCTGTGTTGGCTTACAAGACATCCGGAACCCTCATAGTTATGAATCAATTGCATATTCATAAGTCAAAAAGTACCAGAAATACAAGATCTAGGGACTTGAATTTTGTCTGTGGCTTAAAAAGAACATGCTGGAGAGACAGATATGTTTTCCAGAGAATGGCTATCCCATGGAACAGGCTTCCCATCCATGAGAAGCTGAGTTTGTCTATTATCCAGTTTCAGCATAACCTAGACCAGTGGGCATGGAATAGGACATTTACACCTGGCCTGGCACTCATGTCCCTTATGGACAGAAGTAGTTTATAAGTGCCTGGCCCTCAATGTCCTATTTTATACACAATATAATTATTCTTTTAGGAAAACTTGGCTAGACATAGAAAGCCCCCCTGGTTGTCAGCCTAGTAACATTCTATGAGGCTATGAATCTATATGCGTTTTGCTTGTTGGTCATCATTGATACCTATTATTCTGTTCATGGTATTGGGTTTTTGAGACATACCATAATGCCACCTCATATATGCACTTCAAACTTTACCCCAAGCTATTGTAACAGTTTAACAAGTGTGAACTGTAATTTTAGTATAATAATTGTTTAAAAAGTTTTGTGTTCCTTTCATTAAGGTAAAATTTACTGGTATTGCAATCTATGACATGACATAAGCTGAGGTTTATGTGTTTAAAATTCTTTATCAAGACTACAATTTCTGCTTTATCAGTTTTGTTAAACCATGAAATGTAACTCAAAACTGCAATAAAAATAAATATTTAACTTTTGCAGAGGCATGCGGGACTCCACCCCTTACATACCAATCCCATGTTTCCACAGCAATGGGAAAAAGAGGAAAACACTGCAGCTTACTACTAACTTTCAGAATTAAAGTGCATGTGCTTTCAATTCACCAAGATCATAATAACCCAACAAAAACCTGTTCAATGTAGGAGAGTCAGTAAAGTGGGATGTACAAGGTTAGTGGTCATTTTATTTAACTGCGAGAGAGACACACATAGAGACTGACAGACATAAAGAGAGAGTTGTAAAGCAGTCTTCACTTTTCTCATTAACATTCTAGGAGTTACAAGGTGATTTACTGTTCATTGCAACAATCTTCTTTCAGGCAGACTGCTATTTTCCTACTATGTATGTGCAATTTAGCCCTAGCATTGTGTAATACTGAAATTATAAATTGCCAGGTGTACATTATTGTTGGGCATACTCTAGACTGGGAAGGCTTGGTCCCAAGGCTGAAGGAGCCAGTCCCTCTAGCCAGGACGGAGTAAAGTCCACCACTGCCCACACCCCATCCATGGATTATTTCTCTTATACTAGAGGTATTCTTTCAGTAGCATTTTTCATGTTACACTGTTTGAATAGGCAGTTGCATTCATGCAAATATCGAGCATGTGCTAGTTACATTTTATTATGTAACTAAATGACTAGTTGATATTCTCAGACAATGAAATTCTGAAATGAAGATGCATCACTGGGTTAGATTATTCACTCCCATTTAGTTTTGGGCACTGTCTGAGACTTACAAGAGCACTGACAGCTTGTTATAGTGCATTTATCTCAATTAGTAAGAGTTATAGCACCAGTTCACCAAGCACAGAACATTTAATACATGACTTGTAAATGCTGCAAAACTGAAAGAGAACATGGTAACATTTATTTAGTTATTGGTATCCTCATGGTAACGTTCATTCAGTTATGGGTATCCTCATGGTGACATTCATTCAGTTATTAATTATCCTCATGGTGAGATTCATTCAGTTATTAGTTATCCTCATGGTGAGATTCATTCACTTATTGGTTATCCTCATGGTAACTTAGGGACACAGGTGGACAGTAGTCTCACCTTCGATAACCACATCGCCACAGCACTCAGGAAGTCCTTCTATGTGGCACACCTCATTACTAAGGACTTTTCATCCAGAAAAAAGGAGGTCATTGTCCCACTGTACTAATCCCTCATTAGAACCATTATAGAATACAACTCCCTGGTTTGTATTTACCTCTCAAGACATCTGCAACAACTGGAAAGGCCACAGAAATACATCTCTAAAAGAATCACAGGCCTAAAGCAGATGCCCTATGCTGACCATTTAAAAAAAACTCCACCTATACTCTGTCGCATATTGTCTACTCAGAGGTGATCTCTGCTTAACATACAAGGCCATGTCAAACCCAGAGCTGTTGAACATGCTACACTTAAAGAAATCCCAATCCCTCAGAGACACATGCTCCAGGGATCTAAACCTTGTCATCACAATGAACAAAAGATCCTGGAGGGATAGGTTCCTCACCCAGAGACTCCCCAGACTCTGGAATAGACTTGCCCATACATGTCAAGCAGAGTGCCTCTTTGGCCCTCTTCAAAAGGAACCTTGATGACTGGATGGGAGATAGGAAATTCAAAATATACACAGACGCTGGAAGATAAACACTTTATATCAAATAACAAAACACGGCAAAGCTTTCAGGTATAAACCCTTCTTCAATGCACTGAAGAAGGGTTTATACCTGAAAGCTTTGCCGTGTTTTGTTATTTGATATAAAGTGTTTATCTTCCAGCGTCTGTGTATATTTTGACTGTTGCCTTTTATTTAAGATAGGAAATTCACCCTGGGGATCATGTCAGTTGCCCTGCTAGATAGGGGTCCAGGGAAGTAAATACTGTGGGAAGAAATAGCCAGGGAAATGTTATGGCTAGGCTTGTATAGGCCCTAGGGCCGATAGCCTAGTACCAGCCTATGAACATTCATTCAGTTATTGGTTATCCTCATGGTAACATTCATTCAGTTATTGGTATCCTCATGGTAACATTCATTCAGTTATTGGGTATCCTCATGGTGACATTCATTCAGTTATTGGGTATCCTCATGGTGACATTCATTCAGTTATTGGTATCCTCATGTTAACATTCATTCAGTTATTGGGTATCCTCATGGTGACATTCATTCAGTTATTGGTATCCTCATGTTAACATTCATTCAGTTATTGGGTATCCTCATGGTGACATTCATTCAGTTATTGGGTATTCTCATGGTAACATTCATTCAGTTATTGGTTATCTTATCCAGAGTTATTGGGAGCCAGAGCCTATCCTGGTATTCAGTGGGTTTGCAGTAGAGTGGTAATCTTGTGGACCATGCCAGTCCTTCTCTGACATAGGGACATGTCAAATCAAAAATGTTCTGAGCAATGCCTGAATTATGCATGTACTAATCAGCAGCGAATTTAACTTGTTTTTATTTTATTTATTTTCTTGTTTGTTTTTGACTTTTCTCATATTTTGCTAAGATCATTCCAATGGGATTTTTAGCAGAATGTAATCCCTGTTGAAACACTATGCAAAACTTATGCTTAGTTGCCTAATGGATGCATCATATTGTAAGAACATCTGCATTTCTGTAAAGCTTCTTGGACCCCTGTTTCTCACCTTTTCTGAGATATTTGCATTCTTGAACTTTATTCCATTACAGTTAGTGAGAAAACTGATAAAAAGTCCACTGTCTCAGAAGTGGTGTATGGTATTCTGAACTAAAACTGTGTTAATGTGCCAGAGTAGATGCATAACATTTGCTATAGTGGCAGGGTTGCATTTATCACACTAAGAAGTACTCTTACATGCCATTACTAATTTGGCAACACTGATTTTTGCATTTTAAGATTGAGAGTGGGGTACCCAGGGATTTTGCCTTATGACAAGATGCTGTGATCTCGGAATTGGCCTATGTAAGAAGCAGGGGTGCGGGGATGCAGGGGGGGGGGGGCTCAGCCTCCTGATAAAAGGCTGCTTTTAGAGATTTCTTTTCAAAGCCATATTATTTTTGTTCACTATGATCTTTTGTGATCATACTTATGGATGTTAATCACAATGATATGCCTACAGTGGTACAGAAGTTGTACAACAGCAAAGGGCTATAGCACAAGTGTAAGGAATAAGTGTGTCAATGCTGTCTTAAATGATAAAACAAAGTACAAAATGGCACTTTACAGTAGCCTACAAGGTCTACAACCTTGGTTCCCATTTGCTATTGGAATAAACTTTGAGGCTGTGGTATATGGGTGCAAAGAGATTTCCCCTCCCCTGCAGTGACCACATAAAAGCACTGTGAGATTCAGCCAAGTATGGATTACTGCACTCTTGGCCATTTCACTCATGTCCTACTCCTGAAGGGATCTCTTTTCCTGAAATTCAATTCAGTGTGAAAACATACAAGTGCTTGAAAATAACTGGAACAACAAACTCTCCAAAATGAAAAAAACAACACAGGCTCCGATCTGGCTAGAATAACGCCAAAAAAGTTAATGTGAAGTGCTTTTCGTCTTCCACCTTTGGAAGACTTCTTCAGACAAAAAAAAAATGTTTTTCATTCAGTTTTTCTGTACTTTATGTTAGAGTACAGTTTTGCATTTTGTTTTTTTTTAATGAAAGTTTTAAACAGAAGTTTTAAATGAATGATCTTATTTTGCTGACATGAGCTTTTTTAACACAAGAAAAAGGTTTTTGATGCAGAACACCTTTAATTATTTAACTTAGTATTTAATTAGTTAATTGAATGGCGGCTGAATTCAATTACTGTGCTTTGCTTTGGAACCTTTTTCATTTTAAAACTGTGTATGACATTTTTTTCTTTTGTCTGAAGAAGTCTTCCAAAGGTGGAAGACGAAAAGAGCTTCACATTAAACATTTTTGGAGTTATTCTAGCCAGATTGGAGCCTGTGTTGTTTTTTTTTTTCATTTTGAAAACATACAAGTGTAGTACTTCATTGTCAGGATCATCTGCAGCTTGCAGTGAACAAAACTGCTACAAGAGTAGGTGAGACAACCAAGGCTCAGGAGATTGAATGACATCCTTGTCCAATATTTTGCATTGAATTTTCCAGTTATTCCATGGATTGTGACCACAAAATAAATTAGTAGGGGGTGCCAATAACAGATTTGTATACTATGGGTTACTTGCCCTCCACAAAAAATGCTAATATTTATTGTGGATTTTGGTAACATATTCAGCAAATGCATGTTTAATTTTGTGTCCTTCAAACAAATCTACAGCATTTTGATTTCTAGCTGACTAGTGTCTTAAAAATAACAAGTAAGCACATCAAACTATGTATAGTGCAATACTTTGATATTTCATTTGAAATTTCAACATTTTACATGGTATTGAACATGGAGGCACATCACTCTGAAAATGTTATATTTTCACACCTGGAGAAAAAACATGAGTGTGATTGCAAAAATATCTTGTTTTACTTTTAAATTCTACTACAGCTCATAAACATTAGATAGATTATCTGTATCTACCCCAGGCTTTCATCTTTTCTGACTGC
Source organism: Protopterus annectens (assembly GCF_019279795.1). NCBI lineage: Eukaryota > Metazoa > Chordata > Ceratodontiformes > Protopteridae > Protopterus > Protopterus annectens. Next base: position 422,583,021 of record NC_056747.1, on the reverse strand, counting down.
TGCTTTATTGCAGTATAATTTAAAGTTTAAAATAAAAATAGTAGTCATGCCATGTTTAGGTACTGTCTCTGCAAAGCCATCACAATGGCAGCTTTGATTGCTGTATCAGAACTTTTGGCATTCTAAATTAAGAATCTCGATAGGACATGAATAGAATTGTTTTTATTAGTAAAATGGATATATATTTTGAATGACTCCGTTATTTTTTTCTGTGGAATTTCCCTTAGCTAATCAGCTAAACCTGTCCAACTGTTACATTGCTCCAGATTTTCCAGAACACAGGTGACCAAGTTTTTTTTTTACGTTCAATGGGGAATGCCTTTGCCGTTTTGGGAGACTGGAACCGTCATTCATTTCAAAAATGTGGTATGATACTTGATCTAGCAAGCATTTATTGCATAGTTATATTCAGGCAAATCAGAAAATAAAAACAGATAAAAAGTGGTCTTTTTGTGTTTGCATGCTGCAGTAGCTCGTTCCTTACTTTTACCACACTGCTTTTGCTGGGTGTAGTCTGTTCCACTGTAGTTCAAAGAAGGGGGGAACCATATATGTGAGGCAGAATGTTCAACATCATAATTACCAGTTATTATTATTATTGTTATTATTTTTGAGGGATTTTGCCTCCCACATCTGTTATAAATGAAGAGATGCAGGGAGTATTTCCTTTAATTATAATTAAGTATGATGCCATTGTATCTCAAGGACAGTGATGTAGTGCCTCAGTAAAACCAGCTTGAACAATCTATAGTGGCAAACAGGAAATTGCAAGGTTGGTCTCAAAACTAGTCATTTAATATTTGTTTGTGTTGTGTCTTAAGCATCTATGAAGCCCACTGTTGTCTTATACTAGTCCTACCAAAAACAATATGTTTCAGACCCTTAAAATCCTCTCTGTGAAACAATGTTTCCTGAAGTCTGTCTTGAACTGTTCCTCTTCCATTTACACTCATGCATTTACCTTCTTTTTATTCTTAAATAGAGCCACTGCCTCTGTTGTTGATTTTGTGATATGAAACTTCTGATTCTAGTTTTGTTTGGTAGGTACCATGTTCATTCATTATTTCATACATTCATTCACAAATTTACATTAGGTGGATACTTAACCATGAGAGACTCATTCCGTCATACTCACATAACTGCCTTAGGAGACTCCATTCTTGCCCATGTAATATTAATACAGTGCAGAGCCCTCCAAATTCAAAGCTGTTGTTAACTATCTCAAAGTCCCTTGGGACCTTTCTGGAGTTTGTCATCAACAAAAAGTGGTTTAAATATATTGCTACACACATAACTGTCTAGCTTGTCTCTCTATTTTTTAAAACACTCTCAGCCTCCTTTTAGCAAGGTAGTCTTCAGCCATCTCTGGTGTAGTGGATGTTACTACATTATTGGCATCACCTTAACAGAGTCATTCAGGTTTCACTCTGAACCCATCCTGTCTCCCAAATTTACTTCTGTGCATTGTCAATATCATACACCTGAAATTATCTAATTCTTATATTCTTATTTATTTACTTGTTTTGTTAAATGCCTAAAAGGGTATTTTGTTCTACTCCATTAACAAATATTAAATAAAATAAAAAAAATATTTAGTATTTATCCTATATATACAATGAATCAGTTCCTAATATTAATCCTTAAATAGTAACATGTGTTTTAATCCTTAAATAGTAACATGTGTTTTAATCCTTAAATACTAACATGTATTCCTAAATTTAATACATTAGATGTAAATCTGAATGTTCATTTCAAACATCACCATTTTTCAGTGTCTTCATGCATTTTATTTAACAGGAAAGATACATTTATCCAGTATGTATAATTAATTGATTATATTTCATCCTTAAAGCAGATGCATTATTCTCATTTTCATACGCAATATTAATTGTCTTAATTTCAGGGAAAAAAGTCAAATTTCCTTTTCCAATTCCTTTTTAATAGTCTTCTGCCTACCACTAATAAGCACCACATACAAGGAAATTCTTCATTGGTCTTATGTACTAGAGGGACTTGCATTACATAAAACTAAATGCTTTATTATCAAAAATCTGTAAGATCACAATACCTGAGAAAAAAAAATAAAATTCAAACCAGATATTTTTACTAACCCATTGTCATAGAATGCATGTCCCCAATCAACTTTTGCTACAGCCCCAACAAGAGATAATATCAGAATTTATTTTCTGCGTTCTGTATGAAATGTTGATGTAGGGAAAAACAGAATATGGGAAAAGCTGCCTTATTTTTATTTTTTATTTATTTATTTTACATTTGTTGACTGGGCTGTTCTAGCTGGATACATGTCCATTTTCAGTAGACATCCAGGAGAAAAGCTCCACTATGAGTACCAGTAACAAGCAGTGCAGTACTTATATAGGCAAGAAAAACAAGATTTTACATAACAGTGCAGAACTAAATATACTTTACAATCATTAACAAGCTATTATTCCAAGTATTTCTAAGGTAGAGACATGATTATACAGTAGAGAGCTTGCAAGTAAGTTTAGGCTCTGCAGCAGATTCAAGAAAATGCAATGTTAGTAGTGACTTTAGTAGGCTGAACAGAAAATACCAGTGATGTACTAATATAATGACCTATAGCTTGTAAACACTTGTAAATTATCTCTCTAAGTTAGAGACAAGTTTATACAGCAGAGAGCTTGCCAAGCACATTTTAGCTCTGCAGCAGATTCAACGAAAGGCAAAGTTAGTAGTAACTTTAGTAGGCTGAACAATACAAATTCTCAGGGGTTAATAAGAGGTATACAAAAAGGCAGTTAAAAGAATGGTAGACATAAAATATGAGGGAGGGAGATTCTAGTCAGCATTTGTGCAAGAGCATAGCCAGTGAGTTTGAAGATATTCTTTGAGTTGCTTTTTGAATAGTAATGTAGAGGAAAGAGATGACAGTTTAGTGGGAAGCGTGTTTTCCCAACAGTATTAGAGAACAGTGTGTCCCCAGCCTTGTTTTTGGATATATGTCTAGTTACTAGTAATCTGTTAGCTGAACGAAGGGTTGTGAGATTTTTGTAGGGGGTGATAAGACTAGTTAGTATTGGAGTATTACTAGGATGATAAAAGATTTTGTGTGTGGTAAGAAGTTGTTGAAATATTAGTTGATATTGAAGTTCTAGCCATCCTAGTAGTTTTAGATTATGACAATGGTGGGTTCTATATGAGGAGTTGGTGGCAAATCTGGCTATGTTGTCATAAGTGGCTGCCAGTTTGTTGAGGTTGCTTTTAGAGAGATTAGTATAAATGGCAGAGGCATAGAAGAGGGTAGAGATGAGATGGGTGTGGGCAATAGTAGTTCTAGCTATAGGATTAAGGTAAGGCTTAATTCTGTAAAGGGTGTCTAGCTTTCTGTTAACTGACTTTATGGTGGTATTGATGTGTGAGTCAAAGGTAAGGTTATAGTCTATAGTTACACCTAAGAGTTTGGTGGTAGGTTTAGGAGGTATAACAGTACCATTATTAGATGTCACTGTGAGGTTAATTTCTGAGGACTTTATTATAGGATTGAAGAGCAATAATTTAGTTTTTTTGGCATTTAGGAGAAGGCAGTGCTGTAGGAACCAGCTTTCCACTTTATGGAATACATTTTGGGTAAGGGATTGGAGTTCTGGTAAGGAGGTAGCAGAGCAAATTAATGTTGAATCATCTGCATATTGTATGCAGGTTGCTTGTGGAATGTTTAGATGTAGATCTTAATAAAGATAGAGAATAGCAGAGGGCCAAGAATAGAACCCTGAGGAACACAGGAAGGTGTGAGGAAAGTTCATTGCCCCAGAGCACAACTTGTCTGTTTTCTAGGTAGGACTTAAACCAGTGTAGTGCCTGTGTATCAAGTGAAAGGGATTTAAGAATATCCAAAAGAAGCTGATGGTTCACCATATTGAAGGCTTTTGAGAGGTCAATAAAGATTGCAGAAGATAGGGTGTTGTTATTACGATTTTTGTTGATGCAGTCAGAAAAGGATAGGGGGCCAGTAGTTGTGCTGTGGAAAGGCCTAAAGCCATTCAATAAGCTGGCAAGTAAGTTGTTGTGAAGGAGGTGGTTGAGAAGCTGTTGGTGGATGCATTTTTCCATTATTTTTGCTAGTGGAGAGAGTAGGGCTATTGCGCGAAAGTTTGAAAGTTCAGTAGAGTCACCACCCTTATGAAGGGGAATTATATGGGAGATTTTCCAAATGGAAGGGATTGTTCCTTCGGTAATAGTTCTGTTTATGAGTATGGAAATGGGATAGGCTATGACTTTTGCTGATTTCTGCAGATATTCAGCTTGAAGGAGGTCTGCTGAAGGAGTGCAGTGCATGTTTTAAGTTTATGGAGGAGGGTGCAAATGAAGGATGTAGGTACAGGTTGTAAATGAAATGAGGGAGATAAGTTAGTTATAGTGGGTGACAGACTTGTGGTAACAGGGGGTAAGGAATTGGCCAGGGATTGGATGGTATCAGTAAAGAAGGTATTGAAGGCATCAGCAATAAGCTTAGGATTGTCATGGGTGGAACCTGATGAGATTGGTGTTTTGGAGTGACCTGGGTGTAAGAGTGTAAGAGCCTGTTTATACCTGACCAGAACTTTTGTGGTTTGTGCTGGTTGGTCTGTTGGAGTTGAAAGTAAAAGTTTTTTTTGTCATGAAGCACAGATGTTTTGGTATCATTTCTCAACTGTTTAAATTTTAGGTGATCTGCCAGATTTCTCATGGTTCTCCATTTAGCCCAAATCTTATTTCTTAATGTGATTTTTTTGTCTAGCTTCATTTGTAAGCCATGGAGCAGTTTTTGTGCAGTTTCTGATAGAGTGAATAGGGGCATGGTAGTCTAAGATTTGTAGGAATTTGGTGTTCAAGTATAACACTGCTTCCTCAAGGTGTAAATATTTTAGAGGAGACCAGTCACATGCTTTAAGTTTGGTTTGGAAATTTTCAAGATTAAAAGTTTTATTTAATCGAGTAGTTCTAAACAAGCTAGAGTTAGGTATGGTGATCTTTTGTCTATGTACAAAGGTTAGTGAGTGGTCACTAATGTCATCCAGAAGGATGCCTGCTTTATATGAGGAGGGATGATTGTTAACAAAAATCCAATCTAAGGTGATTTCTTTGGTATTATGTTTATGGATTCTAGTGGGGGAGGTAATTAGTTGCCTTACTTGCTTATTTTAAAATTATATGTTCGTGTAGTTCAGAGATATTTAGATACTTGGTTTATTTTAAGAGTTTCTCATAAAAGTTTGGAAAAACACACATATGAGATGCACTTATAAAGAGCTGATAGAATTGCTTTTTGATCTATATAACAATTGGTGTAAACCCTCTGTTGTTAAAGAATAAAACTGAAACTTGACTTTCCAATGGGCAATTGTAAGTGTACAATTTAACATATACTGATATTTTTTTCATTTATTGTTCTAATGTATCAGTAAATACAGCTTCTCCTTTTTTACTTTTAGTTTACAATGATGTAGATTTTGTTTTATTTTAATGAACTCCTTAACCCATTATTTTATTTATTATGATACAAGTTAGTGATTCAAACATATAATTTTACCAAATCCTATATCATTATCATTTATCAACAAATAATTTTCAGTCTTCATGACAAATCATTCTTTAAAATCTTTAAGTTCCATCTTAAAACCTGGTGGTCCTTTTAGATGACTAATCTATAATTGAAAGTCAGTATTATAGTATGACAGAGTACATGAATATCCAGAATGGCTCATCCAGTATAAACAGCTTTTTTTTAAATTGTTTTTATTGGTTTTCAAATATTAAAAACAATTACATAAATTTCACAAGTAATGAAACACAGTGTATTAATACAAACTATATACAGAGTCCAAAATAGTTGCTAAGTCTTCAATAAAGATTACATTTTGTCTAATAATCTTTTGAGCTTTATCCATGCAATTTGTTTATGAGTCACATTTGAGGTATGTAACAAAGCTGTTTGTAATTCCCTACTACAAATAATCTTAGTAAGAGATATAAATTAATTAAAAGAGAGGATATTTCTACATTTCCAGTTTCTGATAATGATTTTTCTTGCTATACCAAGAAGGGTCCAAAGAAGTTTCATTTGATTTAATGGAACATACCTTGGCATTGATGCATTAAAAAGCAACAAAGAATTAGAAATTTTGCATCTGTCTGACCACAAAGCTTTAATAAAGTTTTTAAACTCAGTCCAAAATGGTGTTACTGTTCTACATTCTAGAAACATATGTGTCCAATCAGCATCCAATAACTCATCACATCTCCAACATCTACAAGAGTCCTCCTTGTTTATTCTAGTGGCTTTTTGTGGTGTAATAAAACTTCTGTGGATAAATTTCCAAGTGAAAATTTTCCAATATGTAGATGAAGATGTATAATGTACAGATTTAAGAATTAATATTTTATCATTTTCTGATAATTGTGTGTTATTGAAATTAATCATGTAGTTCCATAAATTGTTTTCTGATATTATTGAATCAGATCTAAGAATACTATAAAATCTAGATATTGAAATACCTACATTATACCCTAAATGGGAAAATTCAAAAAGGATAGATAACTTTTTGGGAAGGTCTGTTATACCAGAAAAGTGATATCTCTTGGATTCTGCTAGGATAAACTCTCTAAAGATTTGTATATTTAACCAATTCTTATGGGAGGCATTATATCTAGCTAAGAGATAAGTGATGCCATGAATATTATTGTCTCCTAAAAATTGGTGGCAAAACATTAAACCATTTTCTTCCATACTTTTTATTTTCGCCATGTTAAAGGAGTCCAAACAACCATTGGTTAAGATTATTGGGAACATTAAGATGGACAAATTATTAGTTAGTAGAGTTGTATTTATTACTTTTTTTAAATTTTGCAAGATATAATTAATTATAGGAATACATTTTATATTTTTCACCTCACTATTAAAAAAGAATTCTTTAATTACTATGAAAAACTTAATATTTTCTGAGCAGTCTATACCCTTCGTTACAGATTCAATATTACTTAATAGGATTGCTTTATGTAAATATTTCCAATTTGAAGAGTATTTCGGGCTTAACCATAAACTTGTTATATTAAGAATAATAGCATCTGCATAAAGTTCAAGATTAGGAAAAGCAATTCCTCCTTCAGTCCAATTTTTATAGTGCCAGTCATTATTTAATTCTCGGTTTTTGAGGATGCCATAGAAATTTAATTAATAAAGAATTTAAATATTTTAGTTGCTTCCTAGAAGGAGGAGCTACTAGCGCTTGAAGAAAAAATAGAATTTTTGGTAATAAAATCATCTTTATCAGGGATAATCTTTCTTCCATGGTAAGGAGCATTTTATTCCATTTAATAATATGTTCTCTAATTTGCTCCATCACAATTTTATAATTTGTTTTAATAGTGTCTTTCCATTTAGTATGAATATAAATCCCTAGATATTTTAATTTGTCATTAGTCCAATTAAAATTATTATGAATAGATAAAGTGTTACTTAATTTTTTATTTATAAAAATAGTTTCTGTTTTATTCTGATTAAAATAAGACTTGAGATCTCTTTGAAGAGTTTTAATGATCTAATAACATGGTCAGTCGATAAATCAATATTGCCAATTGTTAATAAGATGTCAGCAAAAAGTAGAATTTTAGAGGAATAATTTGCATTCACTTCAAAACTTCTTATATTGACATTGTTTCTTATAAAATTGGCAAAGGGTTCTATTGATAATGCAAATAATAAAAGAGACAAAGGGCAACCTTGTCTAGTGCCTTTTAGTATTTTAAGTGGGCTAGATAAAAAGGCACCAATTTTAATATAAGCTATAGAACATTCATATAGTTTCTTTAGTAAATCTATAAAATCAGAAGAAAAATGTAATTCTTCTAGTACCATGTATAAATATGTCCAATTAATAGAATCAAATACTTTATCTAGGTCTAGGCTAATGACTGAAAGTTCTTTTTATATTATTTGCAAAATCTATTAATGTTAGGAGTCTAAAAATATTATCATGAACCTTTCTGTTTAATATAAAACCTGCCTGATCATTGTTTATTAAAGTCGGCATCATTTGATTTAGTCTATTAGCTAATATAGAAGTGAATATTTTATAGTCAATATTTAACAAGGAAATGGGGCAATATGAGGAAACAAGTTTAGAATCTTTACCCTACTTTAGAATGGGAGAAATTAATGAATATTTCCATGAAGGAAAAAGTTTACCACATGTTCGAAATTCTTCAAGTGCTATTATTAATATTTACAAAACATTATCAGGGAAGATTTTATATAATTCATCTATTATACCATCAAGACCAGGGGCTTTATTATTTTTAAGGTTTTGTATTCTATCTTTAACTTCTATCAATGATATTGATTTAAGTAATCTATTGTTTTGTTCCTTAGAAAGTTTGTTACTGATATTATTTCTTAAAAATTCTACTTTTGAATTACTTTTAGTAAAGTTTAAATTTGTTTTATTCATGGATTCATGATAGGAATGAAAAATCTCCAAAATTTGTTTTAGATCTGAAAAGTGTTTTGATTTGTGTTTAGAAGTATCAATTATCTCTGTTATATGTCTATTTTTAGTCAAATGTTTCACTTTAACTGCTAATCTGCGCGTGTTTGGGGTTGGAGGAATATGTTTGCAATTTTAATCTCTCTAGATTAATTGCTACATTATGACTAAGGACTTCTAAATAGTCAAGGTTTAGTTGTTTTAATTCCAAGTTAGAACCCATATCTTTAGGGTGTAGTTTCATTTTTAAAGTGTCAATTTTCAATTGTATGGCAAATAATTCTTTGTCCCATTCTTTCCTCTTATGAAGATACCAGGTTTTTATTTTCCCATATAGATAAGACTTTAAAGAGTCCCAAATAATTATTTCATTTGTATCAATATTATTATTAATTTCAAGGAAGTAATTCAATTCATTAATACACCATTTCTTAAATCCCTTTATCTTAATAATATAAGCTAGTAGCCTCTGCCAATGAATAAGATCATTTGGTTTACTATTAATTTTAAATATTATGGCATTGTGGTCTGACAGAGGGCAGGAAGTGATGAAAACATCATGTGTCTTATGTATTAAGTTATCAGATATAAACACTTTATCAGTGGTTGTCTGTGTGCCATATCTATAAGAGAAATGTGTAAAATTAAGAGAACTCTGTTCTTTGATCACATATATATCTTTAAGATTATATAACGAGACAAAACTCATCAATTTTTTAGCTGGGGCTTGTATCTCAATATTACTACTTTTAGTAGTATCTTTAACTGATAAGATACAATTAAAATTGCCTGCCATGATGATATCTCCTTTGGATTTTGCTGATATTATTTCCAAGTATTTATTTGCCGATTTAGCACCAATACCAGGTAACCAATAGACATTGGCTAAAGTGAAATATTTCTTATTTAATTCCAATACTACTAAACATAACATGCCATTTTTATCAGTGAAAGTATCAATTATTTTAGGAATTGGTAAATATTTCTTCCATAAAATCATTGTTCCTCTTCTCTTAGTTTGGAAATGAGATTCGGTTAGAATATTATATCCATTAAAAGATATTTTGCCTAAGTCTTTCTGAATAATATGTGTTTCTTGTGTAAATACAATATCGGCGTTATTAGAAGCCAGATATTTAGCCAATTTTTTCTCTCTTAGTAGGGTTGTTAAGACCATTTACATTCAAAGATAAATATTTAAAGACAGACATTAATTAAGTTGTACTTTTGACAAATTTATACTATTTTGGACTTATACAGTGGATAAACTTCAGAGAACATAAAAACATAACTATATACAAAACTAACCATGAAATATCTAGTTCCTCGATTGATGAATAAATCATCAATACCACCTGCTATCATCATTAGTGCACAAGACTACTATTCACCAATGCAGCTACCTAATATATTATTAGACCAAAAAACTAGGAACCTATTAACTCTCCAAGATGTATAAATGTTACTATGGGTCTATTAAGTAATTAAATTAAGACCACAACCTTAGAGTTCAAACATTTCTATTTCTAGAGCACTTGTACATATAAAATAAAATAAAAATAACATTTTAAAAGTTAAAAATTAATAAATACATAGATAGGGATAAATATACCAGAAAAGTTATGGGTTATATTTCTAAAAGATATTAATAATAATGACATATCTTTGAGAATTCTTTTATCTTATAATTTTTCTTCTTTTTTCATCTCTTTGTTATATTTCAAATCTATTAAAAGAAAACAAAAACAAACCTTCATTTAGATATTATTTTACCTACTTCTAAAATTATGTAGGAGATAACTATTATATAACCTATAGATCTATTTTCTTTTCTTCTAGTCTTTTCTTCAAGTTATGCTCAAAGCTTATCTAAACATTTCCTTATTATAAGCATCTCTTGGGCAGCTGAAGTATTGTGTTAGACTTTTGTAAGATGGGCGGAGTATCAACTACCATAGGTATTGTAATTTTCAAATTAATACGGAAACTTCTCAGAGCATATATTTTGATATATTATTTCATCTCTCCTTATGTCAAGACTAAATAATACAAACAGTTAGCTATCACACTGCATGAAATCATAACTTACCTAAGAATCCAAACTGTATGTGTATATATATATATATATATATATATATATATATATATATATATATATGCATAAAAACCTGTCATGAAACATAAAATTATGTAAGAACTTTTCAGTAGTATCGCAACAACATCAATATTTGCTTGCAAAACAATAGTAAAATGTGTGTTATGATAACTAGATAGATAATCAAGATATAAATGAACACCAAAATAATCAAATATCTTAACAAGAGAAAGAAAGGCATCTAGAGAACCAATGCAGTTCAAAATGAAACATTTGCTTATGACAAAAATCTTTATGACAATGTGTTCTAGATGAAACTAACATATTGATATTTAGACAGCAAACTCATTGCTTTCCTGCACAGCACATATAATCACCTGTTTTAATTATAACTTCTTCATATTAGAAAAATCCCTAGAATAGAAAAAGGTGGTTTAGTGGAACTTGCAGTTATACAAAGCTGGCAGAATTAACATAACAATTACTTTATTTTCCAGTGACAGGAAGATTACAATTTTAAATAATGAACATTAATATTGACTCCATAGATGATATGATAAAAAATGTTGAAAAATGAAATCACGGCGCTCTGACATTCTAAAGCAATACACTTTTAAACATCACATTGTTAATGTATTTCCTCTGATTATGTTTTGACATAAACAGCTACAAAATAAACCAGCCGGTGTTTTCGCTTTGTCCCTTTGCAGCTGTTGCCATCTAGTGTTCAAAGTGCGCTACTGTAGGGGATATGCATCGTGAAGTATTGTTACATAGAAAAGCAACATAAACATCAATTAATTATGAATAAGCACCTTTATTAGACTTTATGCTTTATTCATTCACACTATTTGCATACCTAAATAGTACCATAAGAGTCACAGAATGAATCATAGCCAGTGTGCTGAAATCCAAAGTGAAACAGCACATTTACCAACTATAGAGTGGGGTAATAACTTCACGAATGAGCAGACATGAAGAACAGAAAAACTATAACACTCCATTTCTGTACCCATTTATATAATTATTTTCATTAAAAGCCAATCAGCGGGTATATTATATGAGACATCTGCACCATGCAAATCATTTGACAATGTGAACATATACCAATATTCTGATATCTCACACAGACGCACATACACACACACACAGACACACATACATACATACACATACACACACACACACACACACATACACATATAAAGTATTCTGCTGTTCTGTCTGTGCATATATGGCATGCCTTTAAGAAATATTTGGTACCTATGCACTACTGCAACCACTTTTGTTCCGTTGTATATGTCATTGTATTTTAACAACAGGTCCTTATGTTTAACTATAAATGCCAATCATAATTCCTCCCAATGACCAAAACAATTAATGGAACTTCTGGAAATGGCATATACCACAAGTTGATACAGTTCAAAAACACATGTGAAACCATGGTTCTCAATGGTGACTCACAACAAGACAGACATGACTAACATGTTCCTTACTATCAAGACGCCAACAGCTGATACCAGGGTGGTACTTCATGCAATTTAAAAGGTCTGCTGCTTCTGAAACCCACACACACCTTCCGGACATTATTGGCAACTATCATCAGCCGGCTGAAATTTTTCAGGCAGCCATCTGTATGCAACTTATTTGCCTTTCGTAATCCCGAAAATCTGGCTGTAACAGTACACAAGCACCAAGCATTTTATGCAGAAATGTAATGCTTACCACACCATTTTTCATTTTTAACGTATTAACTTTATAAGTTATTTACAAAACAAATTGTGCTTATTCATATTAATTACTAAATATATACTGACATTAAATGTTCCGTTGTTCTGTTTTTTGACCAACTGGCAGATTCTGGATTCATGAATATGAAAGGGATTTTAACGGTCAATAAAAGGTTTCTTTAAAATACATATTAGAGCATCTTGTTGCTGTGTGGTGAGAGCCTCACTGAGAGTTCTCGTGGAGACATTCTTTTGCCTCTTGAAATTTGGTGGTTAAAAGCTAGATCTGTGAGATCAGTTGGACGTTATGCTAAAGGTTCACGAGATACTCGTGAGAGAAACCAAGCAAAAAAAAAGAATAAAATGAGATGTTAAGCAATGTTTGTATATTTGACAAGAGAAATCAATTTCTGTCTCTAAATCACAGACCTCCATATCTATAAGCTTCCCCAAATCATCAACTCAGAACTAAGCGCATGAAACACAACTCTTTTGAAAATAGACATCCCAAAGGTTTCAAAGAAAATTAGTCATTAACATCATATGTGTCTGCACATCACATCTATCAGCGACACAAAGTTCCCAAATATACATGAAACCACCCCAACACAGCTGGAAGCGTTCCCAGTAAGGACACATTTGATTTAACATGACCATAAATCATTACAAATAATTTTAAGGTATCTAACAGACTTTACTAATCATTACCATTTTAGGTCTAAAAAGACTTAATCACTATCATATAAGAAGAATACAGATAACGGACAGAAAAGAAATTGTATTATCTCATATATCGCACTAACGAAAATGACTCCCATTTCTCTTGACTGTGCTTTTACAACAGACAAAACTAATAAGCATTCATGTAAATCAAATAATAAAAGGTTTTCTTTGTACATATTTTCTAATATGTAATGTACTAGGATTAAAATATTTAGTTTAATAAATAATTAAAAAGATAAATAAATAAAAATAAATTAAAAAAGTTATAATGACTTTACCGTAAAGTATTTATTTTTCCCTGAAGAGGTTAATATGCAGCAAAAAAAAAAGGGATATTCCGATGGTTGAAGGAATTATAGAAGTTTTTCATTTATATTATTTCCCTTTGAGCTTCTTACTTATTTTATCATTTGCAGACATTTTACCGGTTGTTGCCTGCCTTTTTAAGCTAGGTAAGGAGATGTCCATATCTTCAACATTTTACAGTATCTTATTTTTTTTCACATATTCAGAGGCATTTTCAAGGTTATTAAATATTTTTGTTCCTTCAGAAAGATTAATCTTGATTCTGGCAGGAAAAATGATTTGTGCTTTTATTTCTGCTTTCTTCAAACTTTTAATGAGAGGAATGCAGGCTTTTCTTTTGGTTATTATAGTAGAGGTGTAGTCATTGTCAAATCTTATGTTTTGACCATTTATTTGTATAGGATTACCTGACCAGGCTGACCTCAGAATTAAGTCCTTGTTCTGGAATGATAAAAATTTGACAATGATGGATCTTGAAGCATTAGGATTTTTTTGACAGTGACATATTTGAGAGAGACCGATGAGCTCTCTCTATCCCAAAAGAAAGAGATTCAGGCAAGTTTAGAGTTTTGGGTAACCAGTCATTTAAAAATTGTATTATGTTGTTTCCTTCCATTTTTTCTGGTATACCATATATTCTAATATTATTTCTTCGTGATCTTGACTCTAAGTCTTCCAGCTTGTCTGAAAGTAGGGTGTTTTGCTTTAATAAGAAGTCAATTTGGTTATCATTTTCATGTTGTCTTCCATCTATTTCATTTAGAGATTCTTCGATTTCTGCTATCTGATCTGTGTGTCTTGTAATTATCTCTTTCAACTTATCAATCTGTTTTTTATTTTATTTCTTCATGTTTTCCATTATTTTTTTCTAAATTGTCCATTTTCATGGAAAGATCTTGAATACTAGAGATTATTGTTTGTAGTTCTTTCTTAATAGAACTTTCCTGGAGAGAAGCTTTGAATGACTCATGACTGACAGTGTCTGTTGTAATCAGCAGCAGTACTTCTGACAAGTAAAAACTCACTTTCTGTTCAGCAAAATTGAATTATTTGTAGAAAAAATAAAGCACAATATCCAAAAGTATAAGTGAGAGAAAAAAATTAAATTTTTGAAAATAATATTAAGAACAAATCCTGTCAGAAAAAAACTTCTATTAGGCAGAGCATCTAAAAAGTACTGTTATCTCTTTGGCATCTTGGCCACGCCCCTTCTAAACAGCTTTTTTTTTATATTCCCTTATCATCATGGTGAACATGTCCTTTGTGTCACTAAATGAAAAAAATAACTCTAGGTATAATCAGATTATGCCTTTATAGTATAGTTTTTTTCTTGTTAAATGAAGAGTTTATCAAAATATTGCAGTATTTAAAATCAGATATTAAGGTATCATTTTTAATAATTAATAATTGAGTTTGTTGTAATAAAATTACATCCACCTTGCTCAGACTAAGGTAATCTTTCAAAACACATTTCTTGATACTACCATTTAAGTTATTTGTAGTTGATGGGAAAAAAAAGAGTACCGAATATTTTAGAATATTTTTTTTAATTTAGCCTCGTGCTCTGATATGCAGAATGGCTCATCGGGTATAAACAGCCTTTTCTGATATTCTGATATCATCATGGTGAACATGTCCTTTGTGTCACTAAATGAAAAAATAACTGTAGACATAATCAGATTATGCCTTCATAGTATAGTTTTTTTTTCTTGTTAAATGAAGAGTTTATCAAAAAAACAGTACAGAATATTTTAGAAGACTAAAACTAATACTGCAAACAGCCCTGTCATCTAGGAACAAAGTCTAAGCTATAAACCAATTTGATATTCCTGTTCTAACTTATAGTTTTGGGGTGATTGGCCCTGAAAGGTACTGGATCAGTTGGACAGGAAAACAAGAAAATGTTTCATGCTTATCAAATGATATATAAAAATCAGTGTATACCAAGATTATATATTCCTTATTCTGAAGGAGGTACGGGCCTCCTCAAAATTGATTAAATGTATAGATATGCAGTCGTGGGACTGCATACAGATCTGTTGACCTCATCAGATTAAAACAGTGAAAGTTTTGCAACATGAGGAGAAGAAGTCTAAAAGGACTTCCCTGTTTAGTTTGGCAGAAGCATATTGGTGTTAAGCAGGAATGGAAACCAAACTAGAAGCAGACAAAACTCAGGTAGTAACTGGATGTACCAAAAAACAAAAGAAAGAATATAAATGTTTTCCTGGACTGCATATGTAGTAACTACCTATGAACTTACGAATGTATTTACACTGCTGGAATTTCCTTGTTAGCATATATACATAAATACATAAACAATACATACATATATAAATAAGCAACACCCACCATCAGTTAAACCTAAAATAGTAAAAAACAACAACTGAAAGCACTTGAAAGTACCCACAAACACCGAACAAGTGCTATGAGCCAAAGGAAACTGCAAACCACGAGTCCACTTCAAATCATTTAATAACCAGCTCCACGGACCATACACATTAACGCAGTTGC
Organism: Protopterus annectens; assembly: GCF_019279795.1. Taxonomy (NCBI): domain Eukaryota; kingdom Metazoa; phylum Chordata; order Ceratodontiformes; family Protopteridae; genus Protopterus; species Protopterus annectens. The sequence goes on along the minus strand of NC_056747.1, from coordinate 422,567,149 downwards.
ATAAAACAAAATCCCAGCGTTTTCATCCAATCACTTGGACTTCATCAGACAATGTACTTCCATTTAATTAATCTATATATATTAAGTTACCAACCCTCCAACCAATGTAAATCCCCCAAAGACATTCAAAATAAACCTATGAACCAACAAGCCTCATTAATATTAACATTAAGTTAAAACCTGACTAAAAAAATGCATGTGCATAACATTTAAAATGTCTAAATATGTTTAAAACCTATAAACATATAAATATAAATACAATACATAAATACATAAATTAATTTGATTACATAAATTCATACGAACATTATAGAATAAAGTGCTTGTGCTTACTAATGTGTTTAAACATAATGAAACATCTCCCTCTACTGTCATGATTCAATATTGCACATAACATTCCATAAACACAATAAAACCACTTCCTTTGTACAAAAATGAAGTTAAAAACTCACTATTATATTATTCAAGTATACATACTTTACTTAACTATGATTACATAAAAAATAAATAACATGTATCATACATCATTTCCTGTCACTTTTTATTCTATTAAAAACTGCTAAATTTTATTAGCCCTTATTTTTAATAAGGATGATATACTCAAATAATCATTTATCCCTGGTTTTTTACTAGTCTCCAGGTACACCTGCCACCACAATTCCTTACTCTCCAAAATCTCTTCCCAAATACCACCCCTTCTATCCTTTTCCACCTGTTGTAACACAAAGAAATAAAATTTGCATCCTCTACATTCTTTACTATGCTTGAATAAAGCACTAGTCTCTTTCCCTTTTTGCATATCATATACGTGTTCATAAATTCTTTTCTTTAGTTCTCTTTCTGTTTTTCCCACGTAATATGAAGGACACTTATCACACGTTGCCAGATAAACCACCCCTTTTGTATCACAACTATATTTGCCTTTGCTCTTAATTAACATATTTCTACTATCTATAAATATCTCACTCTTGTTACTAATGTATGAACATTGATTGCACCGGCCACATTTGTACGTTCCTACTTTTTTTCCCCCCACATCATTCTTCCTATAATCCATATCCTTTTTATTTTCTAACATGTTTTTTATACTTCTTGAATTTCTAAAAATAATCTTCGGTTTGAAACTATTAATTCCTTCTATATCCGTTAAAGCAGCAAATTTGTCCCATTCTTTACTTAAAATGTTTCTTATTCCCATATTATAACTATTATACTCAATTATGAGATTTTTATGGTACTGATTTTCCTCAGTCACCCTATCCTTATTTTCTTCTCTTATTGTTTTAAACTCCATCCTACCCATAATTGGTTTAAATCTATCTGCCCTACATATTTCCACTTCCCTTCTAATGTCATTTACAAATTTCTCTGGATATCCCCTTTCAATGAACATTTTCTGCAATGTGTTACATTCGACCAAAAAGTCTTCATCCAGGGTAGTCATCCTTGATCCCCTAACAAATTGCCCTTTAACTATATTACGCTTGCAATGTAGGGGATGCGCACTTTCATAATGCAAATAGGAATTAACATAAGTTTTTTTCCTATATACCCTGGACGAAAAGGACTTCAACATGTTGTTTTTGACCAATTCAATGTCCAAATATTGTAGGACCTCATGATTCATATTATATGTAAATTTAAGGAAGTTAGTAGTTTTTCCAATGTATTCAAGAAATTCATTAAATCTTTCTTGCCCCCCTATCCAAAAAATAACTATATCATCTAGGAATCTTTTGTACAAGATCCATTCCTTCTTAAACTCTGATTTTAATATGTATTTTTCTTCCCATTTGGACAAAACAATATTCGCAAATGTTGGTGCACATGCTGCACCCATGGACACCCCTGTCCTCTGCTGAAAATATTCTCCATCAAATAACAAAAAATTGTATTTTAGGACGGTGTCCATGAGTGCCACTGATAAAATCTTGTCTTCTTGTGTCATAGTTTTGTCCAAAAATACACATTCCTCAAACCACTTCATTCCACTAATATGTGGTATGCAGGAAAAAAGATCCACTATATCTATAGTTATGAATATTAGGTCGGTGCTGTAACATTCAGGTGTTAATTGTTTTAAAAAATCCCATGAGTCTTTCAATATCACTCTATTACTTGTCCAAATATGCTTAGTTGTGATATCTATGTATTTTGCTAGGGGTTCTGTTTTTGACCCTCCTGCAGTGACTATGGGTCTTAGGGGTGGGTCCATCACATTTTTGTGGACTTTCGGGATTCCGAACATAGTGGCCATCCTAGGTTTTGTTACTGTTAGAAACTTGTGTAATTCAGGTTTCAACACTTTTTCTAACACAAAATCATTCAACATGTTGTCTATTCGAAAATATGCCACATTTACCTCATTTCTGGAGACCACTGAATATTTTGTTTCGTCTCTTAATATCGTGTTCATCTTTCCCTCGTAGATTATATTGTCCATGATGACGACACCCCCCCCTTATCAGGTTTCATCACTCTGATAGTGTCCTCATTAATTAATTCTATTAATGCTTCTTTTTCATCTTTATTTAAGTTATTATCATAAATCTTCCCATTATTGTTTTTATGTTCAGATCTAATCCCTTCTTCCAAAATTCTTTCAAAATTTCTTAACTGGGGTAACAAGGGTGGATTAAAGGTAGATTTCTTTTTCAATTTGGTTACTCTATTATCACTACTATAACCATTGTTGCTTGCCAAAACACTCAAATTTATTCTTCGCATAAACAACTTGGTATCCAGAATTGTGGTGGCGGTGTCACCCTTTGAACTAGGAATAAATTTAAAACCTTTACTAAGTAATTTGAAATGGTTAACCTTAACCTCAAAGTTACCATAATTGTAAATTGAAAAATCCTTATATGTGTGAATAACCTTATTTACAACATTAATATCATATACTTCATTTCTGTCAAAAATCAAACTATTTGAAGAGAGGGTGTTGATCAATACCTCCCCCTCCCCCTTCTCCCCCCCCTCCTGTAAAAATTTTCCTTATAATTATGAGGCTTGTATACTTCTTCTGTTTCCCTTACTAAAGGAGGGAACTCTTGGTCATAGGTAAAATTATTCTGAAAATCTGAGTGACTATAAATGGGTTTATTCCATTTCCTATTGTTAGCAAAATTATTAACATTCTTTTTAGACAAGTTAGGTTCCGGATAGTTAGTCCCATTT